>NW_021319950.1:288489-317951 GCF_001605985.2 Dendrobium catenatum | reverse complement strand
GTCCTGGACGATAATGGCGGCAACTTGCATTAATGAGCTCATTTTGAGAGCCTCTATTTAAGCTATGGCAAGGCACTTTGTAAGTGTCTTTGGCAGCCATTGTAGCTTCGTTCTTGTGGGGAAAACTTGAAGAGAGAGCTTGAAAGGGAGAGAGGAAAGGGTGGAGTTTGAGAGGGAGAAGATCCTGTGAGGGGGAGGAACTTAAGGGAGTGTGGTGGGGGATCCATATGGTTGCTCCGTCGAACTTGCACCTTAGTACCATCGGATTTAAGCCTTGTCTCGAGGTAAGTTCACCAAAGAAGAAGATCTCTTTGGTGTCAAAGGACCCGGCGACTCCGCCGCACCGGGGAAGGTGGAAGTGATTTTGTAAGGGCTTCTCCGCCTAGCTGTGGGGGCTAAAGGAGAGACACTTGTTTTAGTGCAATACTTGGAGGGTGCCTCCAAGGAGTGGACGTAGGTCAAGGTTTGACCGAACCACTATAAATCTGGTGTGTTCTTTTCTTATTATTGCTTCCACATTTGTTTTCTTTGTGGTGTTTTTGGTTTTTTGGTTTTGTTTTAAAAGATCATTAAACAACCAATCCACCTCTCTTTTATTTAGTCTTGGGCCAGTTCTATTGGGCTTAACATCCCTAACGAACTTTCAGATTTGAAGTCTTCATAGTTTTGAGTTGATTTTCCTGAAATGTTACTACACACTAGAGCAAAAACAAATCTTTCAAAAAGTGTTAGGAGATATCTATACATAAAATAACAATAATTGAAATCATCAAAATAATACAAGTTGCAAGAAATGTAAAACATGTAAATAGCAACTCTCTTAACAATCTCCCCCTTTTTTATGATGGCAAAATAATTATTGTTTGTAGGATTTTAAATTCTAAGAATCTCCTAAACTCCCCATTACATGAAAAATAATGAGGCATAATTTCATTATTTTTATTTTTTAAAAATTTTATACAAAACAAGAAACATACAAAACATACAACTATAATAATGAAAAACATAAAAGGACTATAAAAAACAAACAAAACAAAGAAATAATTTCTTCCCCTTTTTGACAATAGTAAAAAGTGAAGAAGAAAAGAAATCTTGAAATGCAAGCAGAAGTATGAAATTCATCTGATAATTTAATCTTGAAAGTGATTGAAATAAGGTATGCAAATAAAATTAAAATATTAGAGAAATCATAGAATTTCATATAATTTAAGAAGTGATATAACATAGATAATAAAAAGAATTTATCAAAGGCATGAGTCAATTTAGGCATTAAGATAAAGAAAATCATTGCACTAAGGATGAATAAAAAATTTTGTTTTTCAAATTTTAATGTCAATTATAAATGAACATAAGATCAATTTGAATTAAGAGATTAAAAGTGTCTGGAAAGAAGTAACTACCACATGTGGCGGTTTGCGCATCTTTTTCAATTTTATGGCACATTTTTGTGCATATTTACTTTGGGCTTATTTTGTGCATCTTTTTCTTATTGCAAACTTTTGTGCAATTCTTTTGATTTTAGTTCATTTGTACAATTTTCAAGAGTAATTGATTCTTTCAAAAATATATAATCTAAAATTTTAAATTTTTCTCTAAGTGCATAAATATTATTTGAAAAGAGAAATACAAAATATGAAAACATCTAAATTGCAATAATAATATTAAAGATAATGTAGTCTAAATAAGAGACATGGAATTGAAAATCCTAATAATATCAAGTTATAAGCATCACTTAAATTTAGAATAATTAGATTTTCTAATGAAATTAATTTTAATTTACAATTTAGGTTAAAGCAATATTAAGATTAAAAAAAATAATGAATGTCATAAAGTCTAACACACTTTTCTAAAATAATTAAACAACAAAACATTAGAACATATATTGATATCAAATGAAGATATTACAGTTTTAAGTCCAAGATATCAATAATAACATAACTAAAACAAGGAAAATACAACAATCTAAAAGAAATTACTTAACATATAAACTACAAAGAAACACAGAACAAACACAACAATCATTCAGATGGACCCTGATCTGGAGGAGGAGGAGATGGTGTTTCACCAAAGAAGTTGAAGTAAGTACTCATCATAAGCATGTTGGTATTTATATTATTTATCTTATCATACATAAATCCCATATCTTGATTGTACTGAATATCCTGCTGCTGCAAATGAGTTTCAATTTGATCAAACCTTTGATCAAAATGGGCCTCTAAATTGTTAAATCTTCGAACCAAATTCTAATAATTTGGTTCAGTAGTAGATGTAGGTTCAGCTTCTTCTTCTATTTCACTCAGAACAATATGTGTTTTGCTAGGCTCTTCCTTATTGAAGATTGCTCTAAAGGATGCTTCATTGTATTAGAGTGGTTCTTCAAAATCTTATTCTGGATGAATCAAATCATACTTCTTTTCCAAAATATAGGCAATCAGATGTCCTAAGGCTATGTTCTTCTTTGTTTTATGATCAACATGACCAATTTCAAAAATATCATAAATGTAGTTAATTAGGAGTTGGGCCTCACCTATAGGTTGTCTGGTCATTATTAAGTTGGTGACAATAGAAAGAAGAGGAGTGATATTGACTCTATCACTAGCTTTAGGTATAATGGAAGTTCTAAGTACGTGATGGATGATACAGGCATCACAAACTAAAGTTGCTACATTAGGTAAATGATCCTTAAATTTTACTCCTCTAATCACTCGATTAACTTCAGTCCAATTAAAATTTATGGAGGTTAAGATGTGTGCTCTTAATCCTTTAGTCCTTAACTTTAGGAAGATACCAAGGTCAGCCTTGGTGATTTCAATTTTCTTTTTAAAAACAAAGGAACTAATGACATAATGGTCGGAGTTGAAAGACATGTTTGCCAAAAAATAATAAAAGATTTCTTTGCTGGAGATGTGTACTAAGGTAAGGATTAAACTAAATTGAGTAGAGGCAAACAACTGCATTACCTTAAAAGTTAATTCTTCCTATAGGAGTACTCTAGATGGGGTAATTTTCATGGAGACGAACCTAGCATAGGATTCTTCATTGGCTTTAGAAAGGAAATTTTCAGATCTATTTCTTGGTGGACCCTTAGTTAAAGACTTTTGGCACTTGCTAGAACTTGTCATTGAAAGATCTTAAGAGAAGAAAGGTTTGAAAGAGATGTGTGAAAGTGACTGTTCAGTTAAAAAATGCCGTCAATTTATTGAAAAATGATAGTTCCTACCAGATGAAATTTCTTTCGTCCTGTACGAATAAATTTCATATGGATGAACGAATGAGTCAAAAAACAAACGGCTTTTCGTAAACACACAACTTAAGAAGCATCCTTTCGTATAAGCTTTTGACCAAAATGATCATACAGACAAACACGTGTTCGTGTAGATGATCAAAAATTCAATTCATTTAATGGCAGTTGAAAACCGTCCCCCGCTATGAACCGTCATGTGTTCGTTTGGATGAACCAAAGGTTCGTAAGGACAAAGTTCATATTAAAAATTATCTTATCCATTCAACTGCTTCATTCATTCGTCCTTTCGTTTGAAAAATATTTCGTCCCGGACAATCGTGATGATCGTATAGACGAATTACATTAAAACTGCTCTTAAAATGGTTCAAAATCCCATAGTTTGTCATACTACACAAATCGTCCCATACGAAACAATTTTTTCCCGGATGATGATAAAAAAAATAAAAATAAAACAAAATGAAATCATTCACACAAATCAAAACTAAGAAACACAGCAACAACAAAATAACAAACACAAAAACATTGACTAGAAAAAAATATCTATGTTGCAGAACACATTTTTATTTAAGCATTCAAATCAATCACACCAAGCCTTTCTTAATGCACTGAAAGTATCAAAAGCTAATGGTTTTATAAAAATTTTTGCAAAGTTGATTTTCAATAGAAACATGGTGAGTTTATTTTCTCCTTTGGACACATGATCCCTTATGAAATGATGCCTTACGTATATATATTTAGTTCTTGAATGTTGAATAGGATTTTTAGAAATGTAAATAGCACTAGTGTTAACACAATAAATAGGAATAGTGCTGATAGATAATCCTAAATCAATAACCTGTTGTTTTAACCAAAGTTCTTGTGCCACACAACTTCCTAAAGTAATATATTCAGCTTTAGCAGTAGATAAGGCTATTGATATTTGTTTTTTACTAGACCATGAAACTAATAAATTTCTAATGAATTGACATATTCAAAAAGTGCTTTTCTTATCCACCCTACAGCCTGCAAAGTCAGAATATGAGTAACCAATAATTTCAAATGAAGAGCTAAACTTAGGATACCAAATTCCTAAGTTCTGAGTACCTAGCAAATATCTTAAAATCCTTTTCTCTACTGCCAAATGTGATTCTTTTGAATCTGATTGAAATGTAGCACACAAGAAAAAACTAAACATTATATCGGGTTGGCTAGCAGTCAAGTAAAGTAAAGATCCAATTATCCCTCTAAATTTCTTTTGATCAATAGATTTTCTCTTAGGATCCTTATCCAACTGAACTGAGGAACTCATTGGAGTACTAACAGGTTTAGCATTGTCCATTTTATATTTTTTGAGAATGTCCTTAACATATTTAAATTGGATAAGAAATGTTCCTTCTTCAAGTTGCTTAATGCTAAAGCCTAGAAATTAACTTAAGTCTCACATTAGACTCATCTCAAATTCACTACTCATTGTTTTAGAAAAATTCTCACAAAGATTTTTATTTGAAGATCCAAAAATGATATCATCCATATAAATTTAAACAATGAGTATATCCTTACAATGAGTATATCCTTTCCAAATTTCTTCAAAAAGAGAGTTGTATCCACACTTCCTTTTTCAAAAGATCTTCTAAGTAGGAAGGTGCTCAACCTCTCATACCAAGCCCTAGGTGCCTGTTTTAATCCATATAATGCCTTTTTCAATTTAAAAACATGATTTGAGTATTTAGAATTTTCAAACTTTTGGGAGTTATCCTCAATCTCATCTTCAATAATATTTGGCTCTTTCAAATTTCTAGATTCATCAAATACAATATGTGTGGTCTCCTCAACAATCAAAGTTCTTTTATCGAATACCCTATAAGATTTTCCAACACTTGAGTATCCAACAAAAATTCCTTCGTCTGATTTTAGATCAAATTTTCCTAAGATAGTTTTTTCATTATTATGAATGAACACATTGCAACCCAAAACATTCAAATATGACAAATTAGGTGTTCTACCTTTTAGCAATTCATAGGATGTTTTATTTAATTTAGATCTTATATTCACCCTATGCAGAACATAACATGCAGTACTAACCGTCTCAGCCCAAAAATATTTAGGAAGTGAGTATTCTGCCAACATTTCTCGGGTGGCTTCTATTAATATTCTATTTTTCCTTTCGACTACCCTATTCTGCTGAGGGGTTCTAGGTGCAGAAAAGTTGTGATTAATTCCTTTCTCCTTACCAAAATTTTGAAATCTCTCATTCTCAAATTCTCCTCCATGATCACTTTGTATAGAAATAATTTCACACCCTAATTTTCTTTGAATCCAAGTAAAAAAATTTCTAAATTTTACAAATGATTCACTCTTATGAAATAGAAATCTAGCTCAAGTAAATCATGAGTAATCATCCACAATAATAATTCCATATACCTTTCCTCCTAGACTTATAGTTCCAACTGGTCCAAAAAGATCCATGTGTAAAATTTCCAATGGTTTACTAGTTCTAAGTTCCTTATTGGACTTAAAAGAGGACTTCACCTATTTTCCTAATTTGCATGCATCACAAAGGTGATCCTTAGTAAAGTCTAGTTTTGGTAAACCTCCCACTAAATTCTTTTGGGTAATCCTCCTAATGTTTTTCATGCTAGAATGACAAAATCTTCTATGCCAAAGCCATGACTCATTAGTAACAGTTTTCAAACAAAAAGCATTAGAAGACTGAATGTAATTTAAATATAGCATATAAATATTATCTACCCTTTTTCCATTCAAAACATCTTTACCATTTAGGCTTAATATGCAGCTAGTAGGAAAAAAATTTACACAATAACCCTTATCACATAGCTGACTTATACTTAACAATTTATGCTATAAGCCTTCAACTAATAACACATTGTCTATAAAAAAGTTTTTAAGATTTCCAATCATACTTGATCTAACCACCTTCTTTGTGGTATTATCTCCAAGTGTAACCTTGCCTCCAGTCTTGGCTTCAAGCGTTATAAATTGAGCAGTATCTTTAGTCATATGCTTTGAACATCTACTGTCCAGGTACCATATGCTCTCACGAGGTATTGTGTGAGAGCAACCCTGCAAAATCATCAAATGTTAGACCTGGGAACCCAAACAAGTGTGGGTTCTCCTTTTGGCAATTTATAATCAGATGTATGTATGATATGTCTAGGTTTATGCATCTTAGGTCTCCACACCAAATTAGTTTTCATCTTCAAGGTACAGGTGTGGGCTATATGTCCAAGCAATCCACAATTATTACATTTAACATTAGGAAAAGAATTCCTAAGTCTTTTATCACTTATCTATCTTTTTAGGGATTGCATAAATTTAGGATACAAAATAGGATTAGTAAAATCTTCAAGTCTGGGGGGTATCTTATTATCCTCTAGAGCTTTTATTTTCAACTTATAAAATGAATTAATATCTTCCAAGATTCAATTTGTATAATTGATTCGATATATTTTTCTCTCTGATTCATCCTTAAATTTTTTAAATCCTTTTTCAAGATCAGCATATGATGATTTTAAATTCTCATAATTTTTATTCAAGTCATCAAATTCATCGAGTAGTTTCATGTGGTTGTCATCTATTAAGGCATGATCTTTCCTAAGGATTTCAAGTTCCTTTTGAAGTTTTTCAAATTTTAAACTTAGACTAGCATGCATTTTCTTCATTTTCTAATATGCATCATGCATGTGTTCAGAAACTTCAAATAATTCGTCATAAGTTAAGTCACTTACTTCTTCTTGATCTGACTGATCAAGACTATTTGCCATCAAGCAAAAATTGGCGACTTCTTCTTCCTTTTCAGCCTCTGATGAATCTGAAGCTGAGTCCGCCTAGAAAGCTCTTTGAAACTTCTTTTTGCCCTTCTTTACAGTTGGTTTCTCCTCTACCTTCTCCTTGCTAGGAGTAGCTTTGCATTTTGGGAAATCAGGCTTAATATGACCAGGTTTCCTGCATTCATAGCAAATCACATCATTAGAAACCTTGCCATTTCTATTAAATTTACCTCTACTCCATTGCTGGCGTCTCTTCTGCTTCCTCTTCAGAAAGCTTCTGAATTGTCTAGTCATTAAAGTAATGTCATCTTCATTCTCAGGTTGTGAGTGTTCACTCTCAGACTCTTCCACTTTTAGTGTTATTTTCTTTTCCTTTCGTTGTTCACCTGCATCAATCTTTCTATGGCTAACTCCTTGCTTGTAAGCAATATATGAACCAAGAAGATTATCTATTAAATAAATGTTTAGATCTTTAGACTCTATAATTACAATAATTTTAGCATCATAAGTAGTAGGTAAACAACGAAGAATCTTATTAACCATTTCAGCATTCGTTACTTCCCTACCAAGTGCATTCAAAGAGGTGACTATTTGAGTAAATCTTGTGTACATATCAGAAATGAATTCATTAGGTTTCATGCGAAACAGTTCATAATCATGCAACAAGATATTAAGTCTAGATTGTTTAACCTCATTAGTTCCCTTATATCTTATACAAAAACTATCACATATATCCTTTCCACTTTTTCAAGTGAAAACCCGCATGTAGTCTTCACAATTTAAAGCACAAAAGAAACTACTCAAACATTTAGCATTTAGTTATGCTAAGTCACGTTCTTCTACAGACCAGTCTGTAAAAGGTGTTTCAACTACAACTCCATCAACTAATCTAGTTGGTTTTGTATATCCTTCCTGTACTAAGATCCACATACGATAGTCAAGTGACTCTAAGAAAGTAGACATGCGTGTTTTCCAAAAATCAAAAGGTATATTGTTAAATAGTGGAGGTCTAGTAATAGAGTAACACTCAGGTGTGTTTCAGTTTCCAAATGTAGCCATCTATATTAATAAAAAAATAATTTAAATTTATGATTTTGAAACAAAGCTCTGATACCACTTGTTGAGGCTAGTGAATAGGTTGTTAAACCTAAATTAATGTCCCTCGGCTATCAAGAGGGGGGTGAATTATTACTTAAAAATTATCTCTCTTTTAAATGTGTTGAACCGAAAATAAATTTTAATGAATTTTTATAAAAAGTTTTTCAACCACAACTTTTTAAACAAAAAATACATAAAATAAAAAATAGTAAAAATAAATGACATAAGATTTATAGTGGTTCGATCTAAATCAGACCTACATCCACTCCCTAGAGGCACCCTCTAAGTATTGCACCAATACCAATAGTGTCTCTCCTTTTGCACCCACAGCAAGACGGAGAAGCCTTTACAAACACTCTTTCCACCACTACTCAGTGCAGCAGAGAATCGTCGTCCTTTTACACTATCTCCAGTGTTGGCAGAGAATCGTCCGTCCTTTTACACTATCCCCAGTATTGACAGAGAACCCTTCGTCCTTTCACACTCTCCTAGTGTGGGCAGAGAACCCGATCTCCTTGACAGATCTCCTCATAATAAATCTAGAAGGAAGAAAGAAAAGAGTGAAGTATGAAAGTTTGTTAGGGATGTTAAGCCCTATAGAACTGGCCCAAGCTAACCAAGAGGGGGGGTGAATTGGTATTTTAAAAATTTCTTTTCAAAAAGAATAAAAATTGCATAAACCAAATCACACCACAAAGAAAACAAATGCAGAATTAAAAGTGCGAAAGCAAGAAATAAGAACATAAAAATTTATAGTGGTTCAGTCGACTTGACCTACGTCCACTCCTTGGAGGCACCCTCCAAGTATTACACTACAAAACGTGACTCTCCTTTAGCCTCCACGGCTAGGTAGAGAAGCCCTTACAATAACCTCCTTTTTGCCACCCCGGTAAGGCAGAGAACCTACCTCCTTTCGCTTCCTCCTGAAGCTGGTAAAGAACCACAACCAAAAGCTAACTCCTTACCTCTACCGACCCTTCCACGGATGAGAAACTCTAGACGAAGAACAAGCAGAGCGATACTTGAAGCAACCCTTTTGAATCCACTCACAAGCTCCCCCACACAAGATCCTCTCTCTCTCCCTCTCTCTCTTTATCTCCTCAAGGCCTTCTCAAGTCAAGGCAGCAGCCAAAGGTTTTTAAAAATGTTAAACAAGAGCTCTTAAATAGAAGAGCTTCAAAGGAGCTCATTAATTGCAAGTAGCCGACTTTATCGTCCAGGCCGATATGGATATCGGCCTGGCCGATCAGTACAAACTAAGAAGATCGGCCTGAGCATCGCCCTGGGAATAGTCCTGAATGATTGAAATTTGGCTTGATCATTTAGGTCGATCTCACGATCGTCCTGGCCGATCAGTTCAAATCATAGGCAAATCGTCTAGAGCATCGCCTTGTTTTTGAGCTGGCCGATATTTATCGTCCTGAAGTAAATTAAGGATTTTGAATGAATCGTTCTGGCCGATCCTGCGATCGTCCCAGATGATATGATCTTACAAATCATCCTTAATTACTCCCTTGATTTTCTGATCAATTAAGGCATAATTTGGTAATTTCGTCCAGACCGATACGGGGTTCGTCCTGGCCGATAATTTAAAAATACAATATGCCTTAACTGTCTAAGGTGGCTACTTCTTTCTATTTTGAGCTTATCGTCCTAGCCGATACACGTATCGTCCAGGCCGATATGTTAATGAGCTACCTTAATTAAGAATCCTTATTTAGACTTCCTATTTTAGACCTGATCGTCCAGGACGATGTAAATATCGTCCTGACCGATATGGGTAAAAACAGAAATTCTAAGTCTCTCAAGTGTGTGTGTGTAGGGTTACTTAGCATCAGTCTCTTTGACCATTACAAGTAGACTCTAAAGGTAGAAAAATAAAAGTACAAATTGACTCAACCCTAAACCTATGCAATCTTGAATTAGCTTCTTCTTGATCGTCCGATCTTTGATTACTGAAAAGTTAGAAGCAACAAGTAGTCCAAGAGAAATAGTGTTTGTCAATAATCAAAACATAAGCCATGAAAAACTAGATTTGCAACAATCTCCCCCTTTTTGTTGATGGCAAATACAAGTAGAAAAATAAAAAAAAAAAAGTTCATTAGAATTTCAAAGTTACAAACCCAACAACTTTTCTTAACAAACCCAACAACTTTTCCTACCACACCCTACTCCCCCTTTTGTCATCACTAAAAGAGGGTCCATATACAAAAGAAAACACCACAAAAGACTAACAAGCAAACTACACAAAAACTGGAAATAAACAATAGAAAGCACAGACTAAAAGAACGAGGGATCTTGATCATCAGATGGAGGTGGTGGAGGTGGCTACTGAAAGTAGGTGGCAAGTGTGGTGAACTGAGCATTGAACCAGGCGATGTCCTGGTCATGCTGCTGCTGCTGCTGGTGAACCATGTAACTGTCAAAGCGGGCTAAGCAAAAACATCAAAATATGATTTGTTTTACACATAAAATGGGCTCCAAAATCCCTGAGATTTCAAAAGTAGCCGTTACTATCATACAGTACGGTTTATAATCGTACAGTATGTTATGTATAAACAGACTTTGTCCTGGTACAAAGTGGTACAAATAGCTCAAAAACATTATTATAGTATGATACTAAATCATATGGTATGATCCACAATAATCCTGTTCGTACAGGACGATAGTCGGGACAATCAAACATCGTCTCTGTTCATCATATGGTACGATGGACATCATACAGTACGATGAGAAAAAAATAAGAGATCTTCTAGGATGATATCCAGAATGATTATAATTCATCTCTGTTCATCATATTGTACAAATGGGTTCGTACATTACGATATTCAAATTCTAATTAAGCATGAATTTCTCATACTAATCATGGGTTAAATTAAGTAAGTATTTTGAATAAATTATACAGTATGAAGGTGTTCGTACAGTACGAGTAGCATAAAATAACTTACTTAAGTTAAAATGACGGCTAGGGTTTTGGATTTGAACATATCGTACGGTACAATATGTTTCGTACAGTATCAGCTATTCACAGACTCGTCCTATAAAGCTCTGATCGTACAGTACGAATTAACAAGGTACAATATGATCTACAGAGAAAGAAATACTCTAATTTTACATTTAAAAAAGAACTCTCCTCCTTTGTGTGTGCATGGTTGCTCAGAATTCTATGCATTTTGTGGCTAAACTCAAGAAAATAAAAATAAAATAAACAACAAAATAAAATGCAGAATCATACTCCTAATCTACCCATTCTTTAATCTTCTTGTCGTCCTGAGTAGCTTTCAATCTTCCTGAAATGTTAGTACTCACGGACAATAACAAACAAAATAATATTCAATGAATAGATAATTCAAACGACATTATTTGTCATCATCAAAATCTCAAACTCGGGGTCATGGGTTGCAACACATAGTATCTGATATAAATATTGTAGTGTCAAATGATGAAGCATCATATAAAGAGTTAGGTGGAAAATTTAATTAAAGTGTCCATTTGGGAATTAATGCATCAGTTTAGTAGTGCCACAATGCCCGTTCCTTTTAATTGAAATACTATAAATAACAACCTTATTCTTAGTGTAAAGTGGTTGGCATGTTGTGGAGACATTTTATGAGTGTGTGTGTGTGTAAGTGTGAGGGTTGTCTTTGGGAGAGTGTATCTTATGTTTTTGTATATAGTGTATTGTATTAGAGGGGAGTAAAGAAAGGAGGTGGACAAGGGATATTAGTTATAGGTCACTCCTAAACTTTAATTTTATCTTATTTATATTGTTATCCTATATTATAGTTTCTACTTCTCAATCATTTAGATTAATAAAATATTTTTGATGTTATTTATGTGTATCAATAGCTCTATATGCTGCTAAACAAATTATCTGAATTGAGGCTAATTTCAAAGAACTTTTTTGCTTTTAGTATGTTTTATTTTTTATATTTCCACATTATTTTTTATTACTTCATGCTTTATATGGTTTATGTATAAGTCATATATAAATAAAGAATATAGTGTATATGGAGCTATTTTGAAGTAATAGAAGAGTAATAAGGGAATTAAAAATGTAGTCCACCAAAAAAAATATTTGTTGGTAAAACATATGTGGTTTTGTGGATATAAATTAATAGTACTTAGGGAGGATCTTGTCTTATACTCCAATGAGATAGAAAAAAAAAGAGTAATAAATACTATGATCCATAGCAATAATAGGAAAAAAACCTCCCTATGGAAATCATGTTCATTTGGAAAATCATATGTTCTAAATTTATAAAATAATGAACTTTCCATTTATAATTTTAGGCTTTTACTTTTTACTTGCATAACCTTTTTAAATCAAATAGTTAAATTTATTAGTTTTTTAGGCTTTACTTAGTAAAGTTAACCTAATATATTTTAGTTTGTTCTGTATGGGATTGTCACTCTGTTCATCATTTTATTACTTGATACAACACATGCACTTACTTAAAAATAGGACTTATATTATAAGAAAATTTAAATTCCATCACTAAATTTAGTTGCAGGTCTAAGCAAAAGAAAGATACAACTACAATTGCATAAGCTAATAGTAGTTGTACTCACTCTCAAGATGACCCTCAATGTAGTGAAATACAAGTACACAAGATACTCCCTCTCAAGATAACCCTCACACTTAGACACAATCACCCAAAATAAATCCACAATGTGCCAACCCTCTTACAAGAGGTCTAAGGAAATCAATTCTATTTTTCTAAATAACTAAAATAGCAGTAAAAAAATGTCATGGTGGACTAAGGCACTACTAAATTGGTGTCTCATGACGTTGCTAGGTTATTTGTCACTATAATACAAGCTTATTTACATTACAATGCTTTCTATATAGCTCTTTAGTTCTAAGCTCTTTAGTTAAATTTTTTTTAGCTTTATATTGTGGTGCTATGATGTTAGAGTGAGATTTGGCATTGTAGTTCACGTTCATTTTTTATGAATTTTTAATTATTTTCTTAAACAAAATACATAGATTAAAGCAAAAATTATCATAATTAAGTAATACAAATTTAATATATTTTATCTTAATATTGAGCTCAGCTAAATGAGAGATTATTTATAACCATTTTATGTTGGATAAATCCAATTTCTCAATAAGAGTGGTGGGTCTCAAGTAGTTAGGTCATTTGGGAGCTAACTTATAGGGTTTATCTAAGCATTTTATATCAACTTAGTATCAAAGAAGGACTATCTTGGCCGTTTAGGAGGTTTTTGTGTGAATGGGTGCATGTTAATTCTTTATTTGGTTTCTCTAAACATAATAAGTTGTTATATGACCTATTGTATGCTTTAAAAACTTTAAGGTGGCCAATATAGTAAACAAGTTGTATTAATTTAGCATAGGAGAGGTTTTATTTTATTTCAGCCCAGTTTGGTCAACTTGGGTTAGCTAAATTTTGAGATTTGGGCTATTCCAAGGGCTGGCTAGCTAATTTAGCTAGTTTGTGATCCTAAGAACCTTTGGTCAAGTTGTCGAGGTGTTTCGTTTAGCAGGTTAGGCACATTTCTTGGAAAATGTTCAAAAGGGATAAAAAAGGTACTTTGGTAATATGGGTTAACCATGGGTAGGATAAAATTTTGTTTCATTCAAGAATTAGTTTATGGAATTTAAGACTCATCCTTAGGATCTAGGGAAGCTTTTATTGCATGGAACCTAGTTTAGATTAGTTAAGGATATTTTTTTTTATTTTTTTGACTTTAGATCAACTCATTATCAATATGGGTTAATTATGGGTCCATGATGAACCAAGATTGACCATGGGCAAAGGGAATTTCCTATGATAAATGTTGACTCTAAATGACTCAAAGACGAATTTAGGTCATTAGGGTCAAAGTTGAGGTCAACAAACTTGGTTTCAGTCATTGATGAGTGTCTAGATGCTTAATAATTTTAGGGTTTATTGGTTTCAACATAGGGAAAAAACTAAGGCCTAGATTTTTGTTAGGTTGGATATCATCCTAAGGCTACTTTGGAGTGTCCAAAAAGTATTTTGGTTTCTAATCCTATTCCAAACTAATTATATATGTCACCTCTTAAGGAACCTATAAGTCACTTTAACACCAAGGTAAACTAACCTAAGTATAAAAAAAGCCCTAAAGGAAAGGATAACATTGACTATATTCAAAAAGTATAACAATCAAAATAAAAAATTGAATGTCTCTTTGAGCTCTAGGTTCAGAGGCAATTTTGGCGAAATTCTAGGGCTTCCTCTATGAGCTGGTTTACTACTCTGATGGATGCTTCTCTTCAATTTTTCCGATCATTTCTCCTACTTTCTTTGTTTAGCTATCTTTCATTTCCTCATTTGGAGGTTTCGATCATTTTTAATGTTGGGCGATGACAACCCCCTCGTCATCGAACCCGACATCTTCCTCTCTTTTTGATGGGAAATCAAGATCCTTCAAATAGCTTTTAGCTGATTCGTCATCTAGTTCTTGTAATATGAAATTTGTGCTCTCTTTCATTAAGGTCTGGCCAACTCTCTTGTATCAAGATTCGGTTGTTAATCAATTTGCAGCCCCTTGTGCTTTGATGCTTGTTGGTAAATTTATGTTGAAACGTCCGAACCTTGATGTTATACAAATTTTGTTTCTTAATCTAAAGCATTCCAGATCTTTTCATATTAGTTTACTTGATAAAAGACATGTTACAATCCAACTCTCTAATGATCTTGATTATAGCCACATATTTGCTAGGTGATCGTATTATATTCAAGCATGTCAAATGCGGTTGCTTAAATGGACTCTAGATTTTGATGTTAGGGAGGAATCCTCTATTGCTCCAGTTTAGATTTCCTTCCCTAATTTGAGACTTCGCTTTTTTAATCGTTAAATCCTTTTTAGTATGGCTTCTATTTTTTGGAGGTAGTTACAAACTGACCAGGCCGCTGCATCTGTGTCGAGGTCGTCTGTTGCTCGGGTTTTGGTTGAATTAGATGTCACTAAAAATTGTTCTAGTGAGATATGGATTGGGTCAGAATTCAAGGGTTATTTCCAAAAAATAGTGTTTTAAAATTTGTCTATATTTTGTTCTTTTTGCAAGATACACGGACATGGTGTGAATGATTGTTTTCATAAGCATCCTCATCTTTGTAAAGAAAAAGATTCATTGAAACAAAAAATGGGGTGGTTACTCAGGAGGTCTCTAATCCCATTAAGGATAAACTTTGATTGTGGTGATTTGGATTGTGTTTTGGTTTTAAAGTTTTTTCCAACTCACCTCTCTCTTTAATTAGCTTGGGATTAAGTTCAAGAGGGCCTAACATCCCTAACGAACTTTCAGAGAATGTCTCTATTCCTCCTTAGTCTCTTCAAGACCCTTCGGTGGTTAATGTTAAGGACTCGCTTCCTTTTATTACTAATGATGTCACTTTGATTCATGATCAGGGAGTTATCTTTCGATCAGTTGCTTCTCCTTGTTTTTACTGTGACACATACTTTGCCTAGTATTAAACTTCAAAATAATGCTATTGTTGAAACTACACCTTATTGCATTTTTAAATAAAATATTTATGAGTCTAATGGTATTATGCCTACCTATACTTCTTCTAATCCTTTAAATGATTAGGAAGTTATGGCTATTCAAGTGCTTTGAAATGAGGGTAAGAGTAATGACATCCCTTTAGAGGAAGGTGAATTTGTTTCTATGGAGCATGGCTCATCTATCTCTAAATGCATTGAAGAGCCTATTATGAGGACTCATGGTAATGGAGGATGAATTTCCTCAACAAATGTTTCAAAGAGAACATCCAAATGGTAGTAAGACTCTTGCAACTTCTTATTATAATAGTCATGCTTTGACTGATATTAAGGACATGCATAATGTTGCTAAATGTTTTTCCATGGATGATAGTGAGTTTAGTTTTATTAAAGCTCATAGCATTAGAAATAGGAAGCCTAAGCATATTTAATTACAACCTCCTAGAAACACTCGCTCGCATACTTCCCATTAAGTGTTTTTTTTATGTTTAATGCTATTATTTGGAACGTGAGGGGCAGTGGTTATCCTTCTTCTAGAATATGTGTTAAGAACTTATGTCGTGTGTATAACATTTCTATTCTTATGCTACTTGAGCAACTTATTTCTTCTTCTAAATTGTTGAACACCTCTTGGATCTTGGGTTTTAATCATGCTATTACCAATGTGGCTAACAAGATTTGGGTTTTCTAGAAAGATCCAATTAAAATTGATGTTATTGGTGATTTTACTCAGATTTTCCATTATAAAGTTGAAGCTCTTAATTTGCATTGTTGTACTTTTTTTGGGTATGCAGCCTCTTCTCTTTACAATAGAAAACTGCTTTGGGATCAACTTATTGATTTTCAAAAAATTTGTAATTTGCCATGGCTTTTTGGTGGTGATTTTAATGCCATCACTAACCCTTCTGAAAGGACTGGAGGTTCCTCTCCTTCTTATTGTTATATGGAGGATTTTAATAATATGATTTTGACTTGCAAATTAATTTATATTGGTTTCATTGGTAATAGTTTTAGTTGGAATAGGGGTCACTTATGGAAAAGGTTGGATCATGTCCTCTTTAAGGAGTCTTGGCTTAATTTCTTTAATTCCACCAATGTGCAGCATCTGAGTAGAACTTTGTCTGATCACTCCCCTTTACTTATTATCCTCAAGTTTAGACATTTTAATTCTTTCTCCCAATTTAGATTCCAAAACATGTGGTTACTGTATTATTCTTTTTTTGATGTTATTTAGAATAATTTGCAAGCTCCGTTACATCCAGATAATTCCATTTTTGGCATGAGGAGACTTTGTTTTAAGTTGAAAAGGCTGAATTAAATTTAAATTGGTTGAATCATGATGTTTTTAGGAATCTTTTTTCTAATATCTTTCAAGCCAAGAAACTTGTTAATTCTCTTCAGTAGGCTTATCAAGATGACTCTACTGCTTCTAATTCTCTCTTTTAAAGAAGTCCAAAGAGAACCTTTTTAATTTTCAAGCACAGGAAGAGGTATTTTGGAAGCAAAAAGCTTCAGCTAAACACTTGGTTGAATATGATAACAACACTAAATATTTTGGCTGGTAGTTCCTCCTCTTTTTCTTCTAAATTGCATTTCATTCAAACCTCCTTTAAAGGCTTCCCTATCTTATGTTTGACTATTCTAAGATTTCCCAGCTGGTCGAACCCTTTGCCTTAACTTTACTTCGCAGTTTGTCTTGCATCGATTGAATCTGGATATCATACATAAATTTTTCTTGAATCTGAAACTCTCTTATTTGTTTCATAATTGTTTGCTGGATCAGAGACACAATGTGATTCAACTTTTTAATGATCTTAATTATAGTACATTTTTATAGGATGGCGTTATTCAAGCTTTCCAGAAGCAATTACTCAAATGGATTCAAGATTTTGAGTTTGAGAGGAGTCCCTCCTATGTGGATTTCCTTTATGAATATGAGACTTCATTTCTTTAATACCCAAAATTTTCTTGGCCTTGCTTCAATTTTTGGGAGGCTTCTGCAGAGGGACCAGGCTATTACTTTGATCTCCCTTCCATTGGTGGCTCATGTTTTAGTCATGTTGGATATGTCTAAGAAACATTCTAATGAAGATCATGCTTGGATAAGAGTTAAATGGCTATTTCCAGAAAGTTGATTTTGAAAGCTTACATATTTTTTATTATCACTCTAAAATGCATGTTATTGGTTTAAATAAATGTTACATGTTACATCACCATCTTCATAAGCAGAAGGATTCTTCCAAAAAAGGAAATATTATTTTTGTTCATTCAACAACTCAAGATAATGATATTCCTATCAAGGGAATTATTGAGGAAACTATTTCAAACCTGCAAAATAATATTGAGGAGTGAATACATCATTCCACCATTGATATTGAACTCCTTTCTACCATTATTAAGGACCTATTGTTAAGAGAGTTGCTACTTAGCTTTGCATGTTTTACATTTCTTGCAACTTGAATAGTTTTGATTATTCCAAATACTATTGTTATTTTCTCCAAACACTTTTTTGGAAGAATTGTTTTTTCTATTGTGAAGACTAACATTTTAGGATAATCAAACTCCAGACTAATGAAGACTTCAAATCAAATTTAGCATAAGATAGTTTGTAAATTGAAGTCTGTATTTTTTAATTTATTAAGTTTGAGAGAGTGTAATGGTAATTGTGTAACTTAACACACACACACACTTGGGGAGATCTTTAAAAAATAAAAATAAAAATCTCTAATACTGATTGTAGGGGATGAACCATGTTCATACAGGACGATCAGGTTAGTTATACCCCTCGGAGAGCAATGGAACGAACAGGAAGTGAGAAAAAGTTTTTAAGTCATGATCATCCAGACGAGTTTTCCTATTCATCCCTGGATGATGTCCTCTAGATTCTCACTTTGAAGTATTCATCCAGACGAAGTATACCATTCATCCCTGGACGATGTCCTCTAGATTCTCACTTTGTACTAATCATTCAGACAAAATATACCATTCATCCCATGACGATGTCCTCTGCATCCTTAAATCGAACGGATCATCGAGATGATTCACCCCATTCATTAAAGGACAATGTCATCTGAATCCTTGAATTGAATAGATCGTCCAGAAGATTCACCCCATTCGTCCCAAGACGATGTCCTCTAGATCCTTGAATTGAATAGATCGTCCAGGTGATTCACCTATTTGTCCCAGGGTAGTTTTATCCAAACGAACCCTAAATATAATTGTTCGTACCAGAATAACTAAGTTCGTACGGGATGATGAGCGGGTATGAAGTTATTTCATACAGATATACATTTGGTTCGTACTCAATAGTTATTACAGTATTCGTACAGGCTGAAGTCACGATCATAAGGGACGATCGAGTGCATACATAATTGAAAATTAGCAATTTTTGGATAGTTTTTTGTGTCTTTCCTATATAAGGTCCACTTAAAATTATCTTGAAATCTTTTTGGTTTTTGGTCTTCGTGCTTATTAAAAGAAGTGTGAAGGAGAGAGTGAGAGAGAGTGTTTGAAGAAGAGTTCTTACCATTGGAGCGTGAAGGATTCACTTGGAACTCAAAGGTAAGGATCTCAACTTTGTGAATTATGATTACTTCACTCTTTCCTCTTATCCTTTTAGATTTCTTTTGAGAAGATCTTTCAAGAAGATCCAGTTCTCTGCCAACACTTGGTGAAGTGTGAAAATATGAAAGGTTCTCTGCCTACACTTGGAGAGTGTGAACAGCGGGAAGGTTCTCTACCTACACTTGGAGAGTGTGAACAGCGGGAGGTACTCTGCCTACACTTGGAGGGTGTAAAAGGATGACGGTTCTCTGCTGCACCAGGTAGTGGTGGAAGAGAGTTTTATGAAGGCTTCTCAGCCTTCCTGTGGGGGAAAAAGGAGGGATATTATTGGTATTAGTGCAATACTCGGAGGGTTCCTCCGGTGAGTGGATGTTTGTCGTGTTTGACCGAACCACTATAAATCTTGTATCTTTTTATTTTTCCTTGCTTTTATTTTTATTTACTTTACTTTTTTCTATTGATCTGTGGTTTAAAAATCTTCTTACAAAAAATTATTAAAGTTTTTATCGGTTTAAAATTTAATGAGGGAAATGTTTTAAGTATAAATTCACTCCCCCCTCCTCTTGGTTAGCCGCTGGCATATAAGCTTAGGTCTAACAACCTAATTCATATTAAAAAAGTTTCAACAAGTGGTATTAGAGCTTTATTTCAAAATAATAAATTTAGACTACTTTTTAATTAATATACATGGCTACATTTGGAAACTAAAATACACCTGAGGGTTACTCCATAACTAAACCTTCATTGTTCGACAATATTCCTTTTGATATTTGAAAAACACGCATGTCTATATTTTTACAGTCACTTGATTATCATATGTGGATCTTAGTTTAGGAAGGGTATACAAAACCAACTAGACTAGTTGACGGAGTTAGAGTTGAAACACCTTTTGTGGACTGGATAGAAGAAGAATGTGACTTAGCACAACTAAATGCCAAATGCTTGAATAGTTTTTTTTGTGCTCTTAAATCAGAAGATTACATGCGGGTTTCCACTTGCAAGAGTGGAAAGGATATATGGGATATACTTTATATAACTTATGAGGTGACTAATGAAGTTAAACAATCTAGACTTAATATCTTGTTGCATGATTATGAATTGTTTCACATGAAACCAAATGAATCCATTTCTGAGATGTACACAAGATTCACACAAATAGTCACCTCTTTACATGCATTGGGTAGGGAACTAATGAATGTTGAAATGGTTAATAAGATAATTTATTATTTTCCTACTACTTATAATACTAAAATAATTACAATTACAAAGTCTAAAGATTTAAACATTTACTCTATTGATAATCTTTTTGGATCACTAATTGCTTATGAGCAAGGTGTGAGTCAAAGAAAGATTGATGCAAGTGAACCACTAAGGGAAAAGAACATAGCACTGAAATTGGAGGAGTCAGAAAGTGAACTCTCGCAACCTGAGGATAAAGACGACATCCTACTGATGACTAGACAATTCAGAAGCTTTCTAAAGAGGAAGGAAAAGAGATACCAGTAATGGAATCGACGTAAATTTAATAAAAATGTGAAGGTTTCAAATGATATTATTTGCTATGAGTGTAGGAAACCTAGACATATTAAGTTAGACTGCATAAAACTCAAAGTCACTCCTAGCAAGGAGAAGGTAGAGGAGAAACCAATTGTGAAGAAGGGCAAGAAGAAATTCCAAAGAGCTTTCTAGGAAGACTCAGCTTCAGACTCGTTAGAGACTGAAAAGGATGAGGAAGTCACTAACCTATGCTTAATGGCCGATAATCTTGATCAGTCAGATTAAGAAGAGGTATGTGACCTGACTTACAATAAACTTTTTGAAGTTTCTAAACACATATATGATGCATATAAAAAATTAAAAAAAATGCATACTAGTCTAAATTTAAAATTTCAGGAATTACAAAAAGAACAAGAAATCCTTAGAAAAGATCACGCTTTAATTGATGACAACCACATGAAATTGCTTGTTGAGGTTGACGATTTGAATAAGAACCATGAAAGTTTAAAATCATCATATGCAGAACTTGAAAAAGAATTTAAAAATTTTAAGGATGAATCTGAGAGCAAAATCTATAGGATTAATTATACGAATCGTATATTGGAAGAAGTGAGTTCATTTAATAAATTAACGATAAAAGCTCTCGAGGAAAATAGGATACCCCCAAGACTTGAAGATTTTATGAATCCTATTTTGTATCATAAATTTATGCAATCCTTAAATAGATAGAGAAATTTTAGAAGATTAAGAAACCCCTTTCCATGAGTCAAATGTCATAATTATGGATTGTTTGGTCATATAGCTCACACCTGTACTTTAAAGAAGAAAACTTATTTAGTGTGGAGACTTAAGATGCATAAACCTAGACATATCATACATGCATCTAATTATAAATTGCAAAAAGAACCCAAACTTGTTTGGATTCCCAGGTCTAACATTTGATAATTTTGCTGGGTTGCTCTCACACAAGATCTCGTGAGAGCTTATGGTACCTAGACAGCGGTTGCTCAAAGCATATGACTGGAGATTCTGCACAATTCATATCGCTGGAAGCCAGAAGTGGAGGAAAGGTTAAACTTTGAGATAACATCACAAGGAAGGTGGTTGGGTCAGGTATGATTGAAAATCTTAAGAAATTTTTATTAAAAATGTGTTATGGGTAGAAGGCTTAAAATATAATTTATTAAGTATTTTCCAGCTATGTAAAAAAGGATACTGTGTAAATTTTTTTCCTACTAGCTACATATTAAGCCTAAATGGTAATGATGTTTTGAATGGTATAAGGGTAAACAATGTGTATATGCTAGACTTGAATTATATTAAAACTCCTACTGTTTTTTGTTTAAGAATTATATTTGATGAGTCATGGCTTTGACATAAGAGTCTTTGTCACTCTAGCATGAAAACCATAGGAGGATTACCCAAAAGAACCTAGTCAGAGGTATACCAAAACTAGACTTTACTAAGGACCACCTTTGTGATGCATGTCAATTAGAAAAACAAGTAAAATCCTCTTTTCAGTCCAGATTTTACATATGGATCTTTTTGGACCAGTTGGAACTGTAAGTCTAGGAGAGAGGGTATACAGATTTGTGATTATGGATTATTACTCTAGATTCACATGAGTTAGATTTCTATATCATAAGAGTGAATCGTTTGAGGAATTTAGAAACTTTTCGACTTAGATTTAAAGGAAGCTAGGATGTGAAATTATGACAATTTAAAGTGATAATGGAGGAGAGTTTGAGAATGAAAAATTTGAGAATTTTTGTAAGGAGAAAGGAATTTATCACAATTTTTCTACATCTAGAATCCTTCAATAGAATGGGACAGTTGAAAGGAAAAATAGAACATTAATAGAAGCTGCCCAAGCCATGTTGGCAGAATACTCACTTCCTAAATATTTTTGGGCTGAGGCGGTTAGTACTACATGTTATGTTCTAAATAGGGTGAATGTTAGATAAAAATTAAATAAAACACCCTATGAGTTGCTAAAGGGAAGAACACCTAATTTATCACATTTGTATGTTTTTGGATGTAGAGTGTTTATTCATAACAATAGAAAATCTGCCTTGAGAAAATTTGATCCAAAATCAGATGAAGGAATTTTTATAGGATACTCAAGTGTTGGAAAATCTTTTAGAGTATTCAATAAAAGAACTTTAGTAATTGAGGAGACCACACATATTGTATTTGATGAATATGGAAATTTAGAAGAGCTAAATGTTGAAGAAGATGAAATAGAGATTAACTTCCAAAAGATTGATAAAATAAATTTGAAAGAAAATTTGGAGATAGAAAACCCAATGCTTAGAGATTTTCTAAAAACCACCCAAAAGAACTGATTATAGGTGAACCTAGTGAGGGTGTTAGGACTAGGCGTGGATTAAACAAAGAAGTCAATCTCTCAGTCTTTATTTCAACCATAGAACTTACAAATATTGATTAAGCACTTTCGGATGAATTTTGGATCTTCGCTATGCAAGAAGAGTTAAATCAATTTATAAAAAATAAAGTTTGGGAATTAATTACAAGGCTAAAGAATCAAAGTGTAGTAGGAACTAAGTGGGTATTCAAGAACAAACTGAATGACTCAGGAATAGTCATTAGAAATAAGGTTAGATTGGTGACTAAGGGGCATATTCAGATAGAAGAATTAATTTTGAGGAGACTTTTGCCCCTGTAGCTAGACATGAAGCAATTAGGATTTTGTTAGCCTATGCATATTTTGGAGGATTTAAATTGTACCAAATGGATGTTAAATTAAATGGGTAAATTCAAGAGCATGCTTTTGTAGAATAACCTCCAGGCTTTGAAAATTCTAAATACCCAAATCATGTTTTCAAACTAAAAAAGGTATTATATAGTTTGAAACAGGCACCTGGGCTTGGTATGAGAGATTGAGCACCTTCCTACTTGAAAGATCATTTGAAAATGGAAGTGTGGACACAACTCTCTTTTTGAAGAAAATTGGAGAGGATATACTCATTATACAAATTTATGGTGATGACATCATCTTTGGATCTTCAAATAAAAATATTTGTGATAATTTTTCTAAAACAATGAGTAGTGAATTTGATATGAGTCTAATGGGAGATTTAAGTTACTTTCTAAGTTTTAGCATTAAGCAAATTGAGGAGGGTATATTTCTTAGTTAGTCAAAATATGTTAAGGACATCCTAAAAAATTATGAAATGGACAATGCTAAACCTGTTAGTACACTTATGAGTTCCTCAGTTCAGTTGGACAATGCTAAACCTGTTATTAGGGGAAAATCTGTTGATCACAAAAAATTTAGAGGGATAATTGGATATTTGCTTTACTTGATAGCTAGCTAGCCCGATATCATATTTAGTATTTATTTATGTGCTATATTTTAATTAGATCCAACAGAATCACATTTAATAGCATTAAAAAGGATTTTATGATATCTATTAAAAACTCAGAACTTAGGAATCTGGTATCCTAAGTTTAGCTCTTCATTTGGAATAATTGGTTATGCAGATTCTGACTTTGCAGGTTGTTGGGCTGATAGAAAGAGTACTTCTAAAACATGGTAGTTTATTAGAAATTCTTTAGTCTCTTGGTAAAGTAGAAAACAAAATTTAGTAGCCCTATCTACTGCTGAAGGTGAATACATTGCATTAGGAAGTTATGTGGCATAAATACTTTGGTTGAAACAACAATTGATTGATTTAGGATTAATTATAGGCACGATTCTCATTTATTGTTATAACACTAGTGCTATTTTAATTTCTAAAAATCCTATTTAATATTCAAGAACTAAACATATAGACATCAGGCATCATTTCATAAGGGATCATGTATCCAAAGGAGAAATTGAACTCATTCATGTTTTAATAGAAAATTAACTTACAGACATTTTTACAAAACCACTCGCCGTTGATACTTTTAGTACATCAAGAACAAGGCTTGGTGTGATCGATTTGAATGCTTAATTAAAGTGAATCTGCAACATTGATGTGTGTTTTTTTGTTAGTGTGTTGTGTGTCTTTTTTATTTTGTGATTTTTTTTTTTATATATTTTTAAATCATTTTAGTTTGTGTTTGTGTTTTCTTTTTTAAGAATTCTCACATCTAGATTTTTGAATGTTTACTTTAAAAATTGAGTGATAATCATCTGTATGAAATTCATTTCGTATGGGATGAACTGTGTAGTGTATTAACTGTCCGATTTGAATGGTTTGCATACAATTTTTCATTTTTAATTTTAATGTTCGTCTGTATGATCGTCACGATCATCCGAACGATATATATTCAATCATATGTATGAATGTAGACAGTTAAATGGATAAGTTCCGTTTCATTATTCATGATCGTACGTACGAACTTTTGGTTCGTGCATACGAAAACGTGGCGATTAAATGTGGGGGACGGTTAAAACTACCATAAAAATGATCTTAAATGTTTGATCATCCTGGATGAACACCTATTCATCTCTACGATCGTTTGGTCAATAGTCTGTACGAACGGACGCCATATAACTTGTGTACTTATGAAAAGTCATTTCATTTTTGGACTCATTAGTTCGTCCATATGAAATATTTTTCGTACGTACGAACCCTAATTCGTACGGGATGAAATTATTTTCATATGTATGAAAACTCATTTTTTCTTTAAATTGAAGGGTTTTAAACTCAAATTTCATCACTTTAAAAATCCCTTTCAATCTTCTTTTCCCTTAGATCTCATCCATGGCTAGTTCAAGTAAGAGAGTTAGGGAAGCAAAAGTACTCGCAAGGGGTCCTCCTAAAAAATCATGTGAAACCTTCCTGTCCAAAGCAAATGAGGAGTCCTTCCCTAGGTTTGCTTCAGCTAAAATCACTCCCTCGAAAGTTCTTCTTCAAGATCAACTCAACTTTAAGGTAATGAACCTTTTTGCTTCCACCCAGTTTGGCCTCATTCTCACTCTTATCTATTTCTACAATAAGGAGACCTACCACTACTTTCTTGCCAACATGTTCTTTAACTATGGCCATTCTATGATTAGGTCTTATGTTTTTAAGAAGAAAGTAGAGATAATAAAAGAGCATTTGGGAATATTTTTAAACTTAAGGACTCAAGGGATTAGAGCCCATACTTTGACCTCTTCCTCTGACTTTAAAAGGACAACAATAAAAAAGTAATTAGAGGATGTATAGGAGTAGGTCATTTACCTAAAGTAGCCTCTCTTAATCTCAATGCCCGTATCATCCAGTATGTTCTTTGCACCTCCATCATACCTAAAGCTCATGATCGAGTAAATATCACATATCTTCTTTCTTTTGTGACTTATCTGATCATGACTAGCCAACCTATCGATGAAGCCCAACTAATCATTGACTACATTTATGGATTTTTTGAGATTGGCCATGTCTCCCATAAAAGAAAGAAAAATAATGCCTTAGGACATCTTGTGACTTATATTTTGGAGAAGAAATATGATCTAATCCATCCAGATCAAGATCTAGAGGAGCCTCTATACTACAATGATGGATTTTTTGAGCGATATTTAATAAAGATGAACCACATGAACAACATATTATTAGTGACTCAGAGGAGGAAATGGGAGCACCTTCACCTGCACCTGCTGGTGAACCAAATTATCAAGATTTCGTTCATAGATTTGATCCTCTAGAGACTCATTTTGATCAATGATTTGATCAAATTGAAACTCATCTACAAATATAGGATGCTCAGTACCATCAGGATATGAGTTGGATGCGAGAGCAAATAAATGGTATAAACTCAAATATGACTATGATGAGCAGTTATTTTAATTTTTACAATAAGCCACCTCCTCCAGATCAGGGCCCGGCTGAGTGATGAATGTATTTGTTTTATGTGTTTTTTCTCTACTGTATTATATGTGATGTCATGTGATGAGTGATGGTTTTTATGTTTTTATGTTCTGTTTTAGTAAAATCTCATGCTTTCTGTGTTTTTCAAAAGTCAATGTATTAATATCATTCATGCAAAATGTATTATCTTCTACAAATGATATCAATAAAATTTATCTTGTCTTATTTTACTATTTTTGATTTCTTTTCAGAAATGTTTGTTAGCTTATATGAACATTCTTCATATTTTTTGATCTTAAAAATGTTATATCTTGAATTTCAACATAGAATTGAAATCATTAGAAAATCTAATTAAAAAAAATTAAAATTTAAGTTGTGATTATAACTTGATCTAGTTAAGAATGTCAATCTCATGTTTATTCTTAGACTAATATAATTTTTATACTATTATTTCAATTATGATGTTTTCTTATTTTTGTATTTCAATTATAAATAAATATTGATGTACTTAGATAAATTTAATTTTTTTTATTATTAATTTTGAAAAGATCAAGATTACTCTTGAAAGATATAAAAATGTACAAAAATCTAAAAACAAAAATGCGCAATAGTTCACAATTTGAAAAAGAGGCACAAAATAAGCCCACAAGTAAAAAGATGCACAAAAATGTGCCACAACTATTGAAAAGATGCGCAAAGCGTCACATGTGGTTGTTAATTCTTTCCTCAATCTTTTAATCTCTTAATTCAAATTTATCTTATGTACAATTTTATTTAGTATTAAAATTTGAAATATTAAAACTTGACATTCATTTACTTTGCAATGATTTTTTTTATCTCAATATCTAAATTGATTCATGTATTTTAATATTATTTTCTTTATCTATGTTATGTCTCTTCTTAAATTCATATGAAATCTTCTATTTCTCTAATGATAGTTAATTGTATTTGTAAATATATCAGAATCTCTTTCAAGGATCAATTATCAAAGGATTATCATATGACTTCTTACATTTTTATTTTAGTTCCTTTTTGTTCTTCTCTTTTTGTTGTTGTCAAAAAGGGGGAGAAACATTATTTGTTTGTATCATTTTTGTTCGTTTCGTATATGTTATATCATATATGTTCTGTTTGTATTTTTTTTTTTTAAAGAAGGGACTGTTGTGTAAATGCCTCCTTATTCTCTCATGTTTATCAATTCATGGGGAGTTTATTAATTCAGGGGGAGTTCAGGAGATACTTTAAATTTGAAAATTATACAAATAATAATTGTTTTGCCATCATCAAAAAGGGGTAGATTATTAAGAGAGTTGCTACTTAGCTTTTACATGTTTTACATTTCTTACAACTTGTATAATTTTGATGATTCTAAATATTATTGTTATTTTCTCCTAATACTTTTTTGGAAGAATTGTTTTTGATCTTGTGTGAACTAAAATTTTAGGATAATTAAACTCTAGACTAATGAAGATTTCAAATCAAATTCAGCATAAGATAGTTTATAAATTGAAGTATGTATTTTTCAATTTATTGAGTTTGGTGAGATCTTTTAAAAATAAAAAATTTTCTAATACTGTTCGTACAGAAAGAACCATATTCGTATGGGACGATCAGGTCAGTTTTACCCCTCGGAGAGCAATGGAATGAACAGGAAGTAAGAAAATTTTTTTAAGTCCTGATCGTCCAACAAATTTTTTTATTCATCCCTGGACGATGTCCTCTGGATTCTCACTTTGAACTGTTTGTCCAGACGAAGTATACCATTCATCCCTGGATGATGTCCTCTAGATTCTCACTTTGTATTAATCATCCAGAAGAAATATACCATTCATCCCAGGATGATATCCTCTGGATCCTTTAATCAAATGGATCATCCAGACGATTCACCCCATTCATCCGTGGATGATGTCCTTTGGATCCTTAAATTGAATAGTTTGTCCATACGATTCACCCCATTCATCCCAAGATAATGTCCTCTGGATCCTTGAATTGAATAGATTGTCTAGATGATTCACCCTATTGATCCCAGGATGAAATCCTTTGTTCCTTAAAAGTTTGGATCATCTTGCAGTTTTGTCCAAACGAACCCTAGATAAAACTGTTCATACCAGACGAATTAAGCTCATATGGGATTATGAGCGGGTACGAAGTTATTTCATACCAATATACATTAGGTTCGTACGCAATAGTTTTTACACTATTCATATAGGATGAAATTACGATCATAAGGGACGATCGAGTGCGTACATAATTGAAAATTAGCAGTATTTGGATGGTTTTTTGTGTCTTTCCTATATAAGGTCCACTTAAAACTGTCTTGTAATTTTTTTGGTCTTTGGTCTTCGTTCTTACTGAAAGAAGTGTGAAGGAGAGAGTGAGAGAGAGAGTGTTTGAAGAAGAGTTCTTATCATTGGAGCGTGAATGATTCACTTGGTACTCAAAGGTAAGGATCTTAACTTTGTGAATTGTGATTACTTCACTCTTTTCTCTTGTCCTTCTAGATTTCTTTTAAGAAGATCTTTTAAGTAGACCCGGTTCTCTGCCAACAATTAAACAAGTGTGAAAAGATGAAAGGTTCTTTGCCTACACTTGGGGAGTGTGAACAGCGGGAAGGTTCTTTGCCTACACTTGGAGGTGTGAACAACGGGAAGGTTCTCTGCCTACACTTGGAGAGTATGAATTGCGGGAGGTACTCTGCCTACACTTGTAGGGTGTAAAAGTGCGATGGTTCTCTGCCGAACTGGGTAGTGGTGGAAGAGAGTTTTGTGAAGGCTTCTCCGCCTTATTATGGGGGCAAAAGGAGATACACTATTGGTATTAGTGCAATACTCGGAGGGTGCCTCTGGGGAGTGGATGTAGGTCGTGTTTGACCGAACCACTTTAAATCTGGTGTCTTTTTATTTTCCCCTACTTTTCTTTTTGTTTACTTTACTTTTTTCAATTGATCTGTGGTCGAAAAATCTTTTTACAAAAAATCATTAAAGTTTTTATTGA
>NW_021319950.1:274092-288376 GCF_001605985.2 Dendrobium catenatum | reverse complement strand
AGCATAATTCATATTGAACAAGTTTCAATACCTATTATTTTACTTGGAGAGATTAATAGCTATAATATTTATTTAGTTAATGGTTTTGAAAATGTGGACGACCATATGTTGGCTATTACTAATAACAAAAATAAGGTTACATCATCTCCTCTCAGTCTATTTGTTATTAATAAAAATTTGTCTGATATGGACTTTATGACGATCGATAAAAATTATGCTAATACTTTGTCCTCTCAACCTATTGTGAATGAAGAGGATGATAGGTACCTCATTTTGGAGGAAGGAGAATTAAGTAAGGTTGGTATTGACATGGGTACTAAGGAAATTTTTTAAGGAAACTTTTTAAGAAGGTTACACCTTCGAGGATGTAGAGTTTCCTCGGGAGGTATAGAAGACAGGTATTTCTGATCACATAATTGTTATTCACAAGATAGTAAGCATTCTAAAAACTCTTATTAACATAGAAACGCCTTTACTAATAATAAGGTTATAGAAATTGTGGATAAATATTTTACCAAATATGATAATGACACTAATTATACAATGTTTCAAAATAGAATGATTAGGAAAAATAAGAACATCGTTTTACAATCACCTAGGACCACCGATTCTCAAACTAGTCATTTGCTATTTTTTATGTTTCTGTCTATTATTTGGAATATTAGGGGTATTAGATGCCCCTCCTCTAGGTTGAGTGTTAAGAATTTATGTCATATTCATAATGTTTCTATTTTTGTTTTACTTGAATCTCTTATTACTTCTGCTAAATTAATCAATACTACTAGATTTTTGGGTTTTAAGCATTATGTTACGAATTTTTACACTAAGATATGGGTGTTTTGGAAGGATCCTACTGTGATAAAAGTTATTTTGGATTTTACTCAAGTTCTGCATTATAATATTAAATTTTTAAATTTGAACTGTTTTGTCTCATTTGTTTATGCTGCTTCTTCTCGTAGTAATAAAAATACTTTATGGGACCAACTCACTAACTTCCACAGTATTTGTAAATTACCTTGGTTAGGTGGTGGTTATTTTAACACTATCTCTAACCCATCTGAGCATATTGGGGCCTCTACTCCTATCTATCATTTTATAGAATATTTTAATCATATGATTCTTGATTGTAACTTAGTTGACATTGGCTTCTCTGGCAATAACTTTACTTGAAATCATGGTAACTTATGGCAATATTTGGATCATGTGTTGTTTAATGATAGCTAGATTAACACATTTAATTCTATTTCTGTCAAACATCTTAGTAGAACTCTTTCAGATCATTCGCCAATTTTGATTATCCATATGCCTAGGCTTCTGAGTTCTTTCCCATATTTTAGATTTCAAAATATATTGTTACTTATTGACTCTTTTCTAAACATATATCAAGAAAAATGGCATGCCCCTTTGTGTCATGATAACTTTATTTTTTGGTATAAATCTATTATGTTTTAAACTTAAAATAATAAAGCATAAATATAATCGATGCAATAGAAATATTTTTAAAAATGTTTTCATTGATATCTTGAATGTCAAGATAAAGTGACTACTATTTAGCTCAAATGTCAATTTTCTCCATCTGATGATAATTTCAATTTGCATTCAAATGAAAAAGATTACCTCTCTAAATTACATGCTCAAGAGAAAGTTTTTGGAAATAAAAAGCGACTGCAAAACATATTGTTGAAGGTGACAATAACACTAAAACTTTTCATGCATTGGTCAAGCTGAATCTTGCTAAAAATTATATTGATAAAATCACTCGTGATGATGGTTTTGTTACTAAGGATATGGAGGAAAATGATAATTTGGCAGCTGAGCATTTTCATAACCATCTCAACAAGGATTTTACTTTTACCCCTATTAGTAACCCTAGTGTTATCCCTAATCTCATTTCTCAAGATGATAATGATTTTCTTTCTAAACCCCCTACTTTAGAGGAAATTAAGGAGTTGTTTTATGACATCAATGATGTTTTTGTTGCTAGGCCAGATGGTTTAACCACTAAGCTTTTCTATAAATCTTGGTATATTATTAGTCATGATCTTTATACTACTATTCTTGATTTTTTTTGCTGGTCTTAATATTCCTAAAATTTTCACTTCAACCTCTATTGTTCTCATTCCTAAGAGCAATTCGGTTAGTAAGTTGATTTCTAAAATTCTTATGGATCATTTAACTCTCTCCTCCCAAAAATTATTTCTCCTTATCAAATTGGTTTTTTTCAAGGGCCATGGTATTTCTGATAATATTCTTTTAGGCCAACAATTTTTTCATGACCTTGATGTTAGGGTGAGAGGTGGTAACATCATTTTGAAATTAGATATCTCTAAGGCTTCTAAAAAAATTAATTGGAATTTTCTTTTCAATATTTTGTGTTTGTTTGGTTTTAATATTGTTTTTATTAGATTCATCAAAAATTTCAATGAAGGGTCCTATTTTTCTGTTATTGTGAATGGAAAAAGAATAGGTTATTCTAAATCCTCTCATTGCTTAAGATAGGGTGATCCTATCTATATTGCCCTTCTTATTATTACTACTGAGTACTTATCTAGAGGTATTGCAAACCACTTTGAGAATCATCCTAGCCTTTCTTTTAGAACTTTGGGTGGATTTACTATTTCCCATTTATAGTTTGATGATGATTTTATCATTTTTACTAATGCTTCATTAAATAAGATAAATAGGCTTATGGTGTTCTTTCATAAGTTTCAAAATATGAGCTTGCTTTCTCTAAACAAGAATAAAAGTTGTTTTATTACTTCAATCAAAGTGCTGCATGACTGTATTACTGCTACCAAAGGTCTTACTAGTCTTGTACAAGGTCACTTTCCTATTAAGTACCTCGGTGTTCCTCTTTTTAAAGGTAGGAAGAAAATTTTCTCTTTGATGACTTGATTACTTCTATGCATAACAATCTTATGTCCTAGGATTCCAAATTTTTTAGTTTTGGGTGTAGATTGACTTCTTATTAGAAATGTTCTTTGCTCTCTTCCTGCTTATACCTTCCAAACTCTTTAACCTACTCATGTGGTCTGAAAAAGAATTGATAAACTTTTTAATAAATTTTTTTTGGAAGGGGACTATTAGCAATTCTAAGAAAAATTTGGTCCTCTTAGGACAAGTGTTGTGATGTTTTAGCTGAGGGTGCCTTGGGTTGTAAGAATATGAATGATTTGGCTTATGATTTATCCTTCATGTTTTGTTACACCTTTTGTGCTAAAATGAGTCTTTTGGCAAAGTTTTTGTATGCTATGTATTGTGGGGTTAAGCACCTCACTATGCATTTTTATAACAATGGTGACTCTAAAGTGTGGCATAGACTTTGCAATATGAAATGGGTTGTTAAGCCCCACATTAGATGGGGTCTTGGTTGTGGTAACATCTTCTTTTGATAAGATCATCGATTGGGACCTCATTCTATTGATTTTATTATTAATACTACTTCCTATGTTGTAGTTAAGGTAAACTTTTTTATTATTGAGAACTATTGGGATTATGATTAACTTGCTAATGTTATTCAGGAGTATATTATTTAACAATGTTTGAACCTTCCTCTTAACATTGAATATGAAGATTTATTATTATGCAATTTGTCTAAAGATGGGGCTTTTAGATTAAAGGAAGCTTTCCATGCCTTCATATTTAAGAATGATGCCACTAATATTTTTTCTATGATTTGGCATAAAAGTATTCCTTCAACTATTGCTATTTTCATTTGGATGATTTTTCATAAGTTCATTCTTACTAATGATAACTTAATTAAAAGTGGGTTCAGTTTACCATATAAATTTTAATGTTGTTTTCATGAGGAGAACATGCATCATGTCTTTCTTTTAGGTCCTAGAGCTATTAAAATTTGGACATATTTTGCTAATATTTTTAGAGTAAATTGTTTTAAAGCTAATTTGTCTATTAATGTTATGCTTAACTCTTGGTTTATTAAGACAAAATGTCACATCAGAAATTTTGTTCCTTCCCTTATTTTGTGGCATTTTTGGCTAGATAAAAATAATTCTCTTTTCAATGCTATTGGCATGAACCATCATAGGAATATTAAGAATGTGAAAGACAAGTATCTGAGACTCTTTTCTTTTAATATGTTCTCTTTAAAGAACTTTAAGAATTATTTATTTGTCGCTTCTAACTTGGTTATCACATTAGAGGGTGATCGTTCTTCTACTGAGCCTAATATTGTTTACTGGATCAAACCCCTTAATAATACCTATAAGCTAAATGTAAATGGTTCTGACAAAGAATCCATCTTGGGATGTGATGGGATTATTAGGGATGTTTATGGGAATGTTCTTATGAATTTTATGGGCACTTTACATAAATATTTTATTAATTTTGCAAAGATTTTGGCTATTCTTCATGGGCTTAGATTATGCATATCTCTTGGCATTTCTAACATTTGGATTGAAGTTGATGCTATATATAGTATTAAACAATGAAATAACATTGATGATACTATATACAATCCAATTTTTTTTTATCTTGTTAGGGAAGTTAAGCAGCTATTAGTCTTTGTTAATTTCCCCTTGTCTCATGTGTATGGGGAGGGGAATGCTTGTGCTTATTGGCTTGCCAATTTTTCGTGTAATTTGGATTGTCTTACTAATTTTTTTGCCTCCAACATAGATACTCTCTTAAAGGGGCTATTATGATTAGACAAAATTGGGTTTCCCTATGTAAGAATTTAGCTTTTAGGTTTAGCTAGAGCTCGTAGCTCTTTTTTATTTTGATATGTTGTTACCTTATGCTTGGCGGGCTAGATATTATCTTATTTTGGCCTGTACCCCTGCCTTGTTTGTTTCAGTTTTAGGTAGAGCTAGTGGCCTTTTTTGCTCATCTATTCCCAGGCTTCTTGGCTTTGAGTTAGTTTTGTAAGGGGGTTTCTAGTTTGAGCTATTTTCCTGTATCACGTTGCTTGGTTTTTTTGGGGTTTTAATGTGGATTTCCTTTAGTTCCCTTCTGTTATGGATTTTTTCTAGTTTCAGAGTGATTAATTTCGATATCTGTGTTATCCATGTCTTATGGGATTTGGTTAGTTTCATTCTTCGGGGGTTGGCTTATCTGGTCTATTTCATATCTCAAGGAAAGTTTTTTATTTGTTTTGTTGGGTATAGGTTTAGACTGGAGTGGCACTTGTGTTGTGGTTTTTTTTCCAATTATGGCTCTAGTTGTATTTGTATGGGTGGCCAATTTTTCTCTTATGCTTCATGGTTGTGGACTAAATTTTCCTTTATTGGTTGGATTTTGTGGATCTGGTACTTCATGAAGCAATGCGGTATTCCTTTTTGTTGCTTTATAGCAGAGGCTTTTCCTACCTGCCTTAATTTGGATGAGAACTGGTTATGTATCATAACTTGTTTAGTTTCCTATTTCTATGTCTTTGTGAGTCATGGATCATGGTCTTCTTCTTGCGGGGTTGATGTTACTTTTTCAGGGCTAGTTATCTTGTAGGTTGATGGTGCTTATTCATTTCGTTGTTGGTGATGTTGCTAAGTTTTTGAATGTTATTGGTTGGAGGATGAATATCTTCTCTTTTAGATAAGCTACCTATTTTTTGGAAAATTGTTTGGATTATCACCTTGACCATTTTTGGTTTCCTTTATGCACTTTCCATATAGTCTATCACCTATTTTTGCAAGATCTCCTTAGTTCAGGTTGTCAAAATGATGGCGCTTAGGAAGGGAAGGTGGAGCTGGTAGCTATATTTTGGCTTGTTCCCGCTTTTTTGGTGATTGTTCCTATAAACCGTAGAATGTACCTAGGTTATTTTGTACTTTTACATTTTTGGGAACTCAAGCTCTTAATTTTTTTTTTTTGTGCTTTCCTTTTGTAGTTCTATTGAGCCTTAATGAGCTTGAGGTCCCATTAAGTACTTTATAATCCTTACCTTAATTAAAGCGTAGGCCCCTCTGTGGGGTTCGCCAAAAAATAATTCTAAAAGTATGACTTACGACTTCACCCATATTAAGGAAGACAATAAGGATATTTCGATCTAGGCTATGATCCCTAATTTGCCACTTTATTATTAGTAAGAGGTAGATAATTCAAAAAAAATAGTAAGATCGACATTCTTGTAATCATTAATCCTTTGGTTTCTATTCAAACTCACCTTACCTTTTCCCATATTAATATTCAATTTGAAAGTTTGATAAGGATGTTAAGCTTGGGAAAAGTTGTCTATAGGCATACGAAGAGTAGTGTGAATTAGTGAATCAAAAGCAAATTTCTTAATTTAAAAAACAAAGGCAATAATTTTGGATTTTTTCAATATGTCAAAGATAAGTAGTAATTAACACTTTGTGTATAAGCAAGACTAATTTATCAAAAAAAAAATAATAATGATTATAAAAATTCTTATTAGTACAGCTAAACATTGAGTATGATATTCACCAAGTAGTTATAAAAAAAATAAGGTGCAAAAAGTAAAACACAAAAAATAGAAATCAGAATAAACAGATTAGAGATTTATAATGGTTTGATCAAATAATGATCTATGTCCACTCCTCCAAGTCCTCCAATCCAACTATTGCACTATCACTATAGTGTCGCTCCTTTTTCCCCAACAACAAGGCAGATAATTCCTTATACAAATCCCTTCCACTAAACACTAGGTGATAGAGAGAAGAAAGCTTTGTCACGCTCCAGGCAATGGCAGCAAACCTTCAATCTTTTTATCCCTCTTGGAGAATGCAAAGTAACTTGAACTACTTTATCACACTCCTAGTGATGGGAAAGAACCACAGCCTTGACCATTAGAATTTCTCTATGGAGCCCCCCAAGAAACCAAGCTAGACACTTGGAGGAACAAGGCATGACACTTTCTTCAAGCAACCATGTGATCCCCTCACACTACTTCTCCCTCACACAAGCTCTCCATCTCCTTCCAATTGATTTACTAAAACTTCTTCTCAAATCTCCCTTTAGAAAACACTCATCAACCAAAGACTTTAAAACAAGTCAGTACGAGAGATTAAATATAAAGCCACATAAAATGCCCTAAATTTTATTTCTAGTAAGACTGACATACAATACAATCATGGATTGTCTACTATGATTAGTTAAAAATTATCCTATTATAATTGTATGAAGAGCTAGGTATTGTATGATCACTTCAAAGAATTTAGATCTTTGTTTGGTATGAGTAGTTCAGACGACTTGGATTATCATCCAATATAATTAGTGATTATTTAATTATCATCCCATACAAGAATCAGGTCATTCAATATGATTAGTCAAATATTCATCTATGATATAATTTGATTAATTAATCCAAATTTGTTCCCTAATTATAGGATTAGCTTAGGCAGGATTTTATTAAACCATACAATATTATACTTATCATTTAGTATGATAAGTACAAAATTTAAATTTCAAAATATTGCCTAAGTTTTGATTGGTTACTGAGATCCTTATTTTAAACTAATTGTCTTGTATAATATACATTGTACAGTATGATATGTTCATATTACATTAGTTCTCACAATTACCATTTTAATCATTTTCAAAAAAAAAAGGGTGTTTCTTTTTATTTTTATAAGGAAAATAATGCATAAATAAAGAGCACACAAATAGTAAGAAAATAGAAGATTAATCACTCCAATCACAAAGTACAACCTACAAACAATAAACTACTCCCCCTTTTGACATAAAAAAAACGAAGCTATTAAATAAAGATAATAAAGAGAAACATAGACATTAAAAAGCACAGAAGTTAAAAAAAAAAAAGACATAAGGATGAAAATACAAAGCAAACTAAAAGTATGAAGGATCATGATAAGGTGGAGGTGGAGTTGGTTGTGGTTGGAAGAATCGATGGATTGAATAAAATTTCTTTCCAAACTAAGCTATGTCATTTTCATGTTGATGCTAGTGATGTGCTACATAGTTATCAAAGCAAACCATATCATTATCATGATTTTGTTACTACTCTAATATATTGCTGTCAAATTGAGCTTCCCATAATTTAAATCTTTTAACCAACATATCATACTAAGACTACTACTGGGCAGGTGGTGGTGCTAGAACATGTGCTGGTGTTTGTGTTGGACCACCCTCTGCTACCACTGGTTCATTGACCACATAGTGAACATTGCGGTGGCAAGCGTTGTGAAGGACATTAAAGGAGATATTATAATAAAAAGTTAGAAGGTGATCTCGGGGTGCAGGGAATTAGAAGTTGTATTTAGATTCAAGGATGAAGTCAATTATGTGACCTAAGACAAGATTCGGCTTTTTTTAGGTATAGGATCTCTCATATAAGTTAGATACTCAAGATATCGAATGATTAGATTAGCTGAATTGAAATAGAACTCAGCCTTTAAGATGTAGGTATCTATGGATAGAAGATATGTGATGTTAATGCAATCCCTAACTTCTGAAATTATAGATTTGTGAATGACATGCTGGATGATTCTAGTATCTTGCACAAAGGTATTGACATGGGTGATGTGGTATATAAGATTTGATTCCCTAAGGGTAGTGTTTGCAAGGGTCTAATCTTAGTATGGATTTGAAGCTAGAAGATGAACTTCATTGCTAGTCATGGAAAGGTGAAGCAATTAATGACAAAACTCGTTAGATGCTTTTGACAGGCCTCCTATTTACATAAGATTGGAGGATAGTGCCCTCACTATTAATTTTGATAAAAGAAAAAAATTCAAAAAGAAATTTAGAGTTAATTGGGTAGGTAAGTGTGAGAATAAACTGAAGGGTGGTGTAAGCAAGGAGAAAAGTACCTAAGTGTTTAAAACATCCATATTTATGATCTTGGAAGGAATGATCTTAGCAATTTCGTACCAATTATAATCTTCTTCATCAGCGTCATCGACAAACTAATGATCTACGGGGTGTCGAGAAGAACGTCCTACTAGAGATCAAGAATTTTTTCCTCTGGCCATTTCAAAAAATAAGATCATTAATGAGGAGGTAAAAAGACTGAAATGCGTTGAGTGAAGAAAAGCTTTTAATTTCCTATCCTTAAATAGAATGTCCATATCATTTAGTACGATGGAGGCACATACAATACAATCTAATGCACTTTATTTCATCCAAACTGATAAAAAAAGGGGGTCTTCTCATACAGTACAATCAAAATCACGTTCAACGATTAGAGAGGTGTTCATCTTGAGGTATCAACCTATCTTATCATTGACTGTTTAGATCGTCCTGTATGGAAATGTGTTTATACAATATAATATGATATTAAATATCATACTAGCCAATTTCAATTCATCTAACAACCATTACAATTTGTAGCGAACAATATAAAGTTGGAGTTCATACCATACGATCACCAATGATTGATTAATATTACCAGTTGATGTGTTGTGATTAGTGATTTGGTGTTTTTGGGAAGATCATATAATATGATGTAATATCATAAAGTACAATGTGAACAAAATTTAGAAAGTGGTGTGTGATGATCAGGATTGATCCATTAAAAACAATAAAAAAATAAATCACAAGAATAGTATAAATAATCATAAAACAATTTTAAAATAAAAACAACAACAACATTTTTTTTTCAAACTGTCTTTTTGAAAAATAAAAGCAACACATTCAAAGAAAGGCTCACAAAAAGTTTTTTTTTTTTTCTAAGCATCCTGATTCAAATATGAATATCTATAACACCTAGTCTAGTCCACAAGGTCTTCAAGGTTTCAAAACCTAGAGGTTTTTTAAATATATTTTCCAATTAATTTTTAGTTGCTACATGATTTAGCTCTATATCCCCTTTTATCATGTAGTCTCTAAGGAAATAATGCCTAATGTTTATATGTTTTGTCCTTGAACATTGAATTGGATTATTTGATTTCCAATGGCACTAGTATTTTCACACATAATTTGAATGTTACCTACAGGTAGTCCAAGATCTAAGATTTGTTATTTAAGGTATAGAACTTGTGCAATATAACTCCCTATAACTATATATTCTGTTTGGCTACAGAGTTTTATTTTCTACTAGACAAGGAGAGTAATGATTGTTATATGATTTGTCATGTTACAAAGGTACTTTCCTATCAACCCCACCACTTGCAATTTTTAAATTAGAATGTTCTATGATTTTAAAAGAAGTACAATGTCTAGTATACCAAATTCCTAAGTTTTGGGTTCTAAGAAGATATCTAAGATTTCTTTCGACATCACTAATATGGGATTCTTTTGGATCAAACAGAAATCTAGCACATAGATAAACAGTAAACATGATATCATATCTACTAGTAGTCAAGTAAAGGAGTGATCTAATTATCCCTTTATACTTCCTCTGCTAAAATGATTTTTTATTTGGGTCCATATTAAATTGAATGTAGAGCTCATGGGAGTGTTTATTGCCTTAGCATTATCCAAATCATATATCTCAAGGATGCCCTTGATGTATTTTGATTGACTAACAAAAGTTCCATCATCCTTCTTCTTTACACTAATCCAAGAAAATATTTTAGATCTCTAATCAGGCTCATCTCAAACTCCTTACTCATAGTTTTTAAGAATTTATAACAAAGATTTTTATTAATAGTTCCAAATAATATATCATCAACATAAATTTATATTATTAGTATGTCTTCTCCTTCTTTCTTTAGGAATTGGGTGGTGCTACACTACCCTTATTAAAGGCTCTATCTAGAAGGAATGTGCTCAGCCTTTCATACTAGGTTCTAGATGCTTGCTTCAACTCATACAAAGCCATCTTTAGTTTGAATACATGATAAGGGAATTTAGTGTTCTCAAAACTTGGGGGTTACTCAACATATACATCCTCTTTAACTACACCATTTAGGAAGGAACTTTTAACATCCATTTTAGATAGCTTAAATTCTTTAAAGAAAGCAAAGGCTAAGAGCACTTTAATGGCCTCTAATCTTGCTAATGAGATCAAAGTCTCTTCAAAATCAATCCCTTAAATTTGATTGTACCACTTAACTACTAATGTAGCCTTATTCCTCACTATTATGCCAGAATAATTCATTTTGTTCTTGGAAACCCATTTGGTTCCTACCACACTCTAGTCTTTAGGTCTACTCACCAACTCCCAAGCATCATTTCTAATAAGTTGATTCAATTCTTCTTGCATTATTAGTATCCAAATTCATCAGCTAGGGCTTAATCAATGTTGGTGGATTCTATCATGGAGATAAATTAAGAATGACTAACCTCCTTTCTAAACCCACGCCTAGTTTGAACATCTTCAGATGGGTCTCTTAAGATCAGTTCTTTTGGATGATAGGATGAGTACTTCAATTCTCTAGGGAAAGGAACCTAAGGTTCAGCTCTATCTCTTAGGTCAATGGCTGCTACCCTTAAATTTCCTTTACTTCTTCTTTTAGTTTAGATTAAGAGGTCATATCTAATTCATCAAACACAATATGGGTAGACTCTTAAACTATTTAGGTCCACTTGTTGAAAATTCTATAGGCCTTACCTGCAGATGAATAACCTAAGAAGACTTCTTAATAAAATTTGGGATCAAAATTTCCTTAGGGTTATTTACCTTTAATTACGGTATAACATCTACACCCAAATACATGTAAGTGAGAAAGTTTATGTGTCCTATCCTTAATGAGTTCATATTGTGTGTTATTTAACTTGCATCTAACATTCTCCCTATTCAAAATATAATAAGTAGAATTTACTGCTTCTGCCCAATAGTATCTATGGAGCAAATATTCTGCTAGCATGGCCTGAGTGGCTTCTACAAAAATTCTAGTTTTCATGTCAACTATTTTATTCTATTAAGGGGTCTTAGGGGTAGAAAAGTTATGTATTAGTCCTATCTTTTGATAGAAAGATTAAAACCTATCATTCTCAAACTCTCCACCATGATCATTATGAATGTTTAAGATTTTACACCTTAGTTATGAAAGTTCGTTAGGGATGTTAATCAAAATCACACAACGAGAAAAATAAATGCGGAAATTAAAATGCGGAAGCAAGAAAATAAGAACACAGAAATTTATAGTGGTTCGGTCAAGTCGACATACGTCCACTCCCCGGAGGTGCCCTCTGAGTATTACACTACAAACGTGACTCTTCTTTAGCCCCCATAGCTAGGCGGAGAAGCCTTTACAAGAATCTCCTTTTTGTCACCCCGGCAAGGCAGAGAACCTATCTCCTTTTGCTTCCTCCTGAAGCTGGCAGAGAACCACAACCAAAAGCTAACTCCTTACCTCTACCGACCCTTCCATAGATGAGAACTTATAGACGAAGAAGAAGCAGAGCGATCCTTGTAGCAACCCTTGTGAATCCCCTCACAAGCTCCCCCTCACAAGATCCTCTCTCTCCCTCTCTCTCTTTCTCTCCTCAAGGCCTTCTTAGGTCAATATAGTAGCCAAAGGTTTTTCAAAACGTTGAACAAGAGCTCTTAAATAGAAGAGCTTCAAAGGAGCTCATTAATTTCAAGTTGCCGACAATATCGTCCAGGCCGATATGGACATCGGCCTGGCCGATCAGTACAAAACTCAGAAGATCGGCCAGAGCATCGCCCTGAATGCAAACTTGGACGATTTAAAATTGGCTTGATCGTCCAGGCCGATCTCACGATCGTCCCGGCCGATCAGTTCAAAACAGAGGAAAATCGTCCAGAGCATTGCCCTGAATTCGAGCTGGCCGATATTTATCATCCTGAAGTAACTAAGGTTTTTGAATAGATCGTCCTGGAGGATCCTGCGATCGTCCAAGATGATATGATGGTATCAATCATCCTTAATTACTCCCTTGATTTCCTGATCAATTAAGGCATAATTTGTGAATATCGTCCAGGCCGATCAAGTATCATCCTAGCTGATAATTTAAAAATACAGTATATCTTAATTGTCTATGGCGGCAACTTCTTTCTATTTTGAGCTTATTGTCCTGGCTGATACACGTATCGTCCAGGCTGATATGTTAATAATGACTGGCTTAATTAAGAATCCATATTTAGACTTTCTGTTTTAAGCCTGATCTTCCAAGACGATGTAAATATCGTCCTGGCCGATATGAGTTAAAACAGAAAATCTAAATCTCTCAAGTATGTGTGTTGGGTTACTTAGCATCAGTCTCTTTGACCATTACAAATTGACTCAAGAAGAGAAAAAACAAAGTACAGACTGACTCAACCCTAAACCTACACAATTTTGAACTAGCTCCGTTTGTTAGTCCGATCTTCGATTCTTGAAAATTTAGAAGCAACAAGCAATATAAGAGAATCAACAGTGTTTGTCAATCATCAAAACATGAGTCATGAAAATATATTTCCAACAATCTCCTCCTTTTTGATCATTGCAAACACAAGCAGGAAAAACTCAGAGAAGAAAAAAGCAGTGCACTAGAAATTCAAAGTCACAAGCACATACCATTTTTCTTACCACATTCTACTCCCCCTTCTGTCATCACAAAAAGAGAGTCCTAGACACACAAAAGAAATAGAAAACATCACAATAGATACTAAAACAAACTACAAGACAAACTACATAAAATAGAAAACAGACAACAGAAAATACAAACTAGAAAAATGAGGGACCCTGATCATCAGATGGAGGTGATGGAGGTGGCTGCTGAAAGTAGCTGGCAAGCATAGTAAACTGAGCATTGAACCAGGCGATGTCCTGGTTATTCTGCTGCTACTGTTGGGTGATGTAGCTGTCAAATCGGGCTAAATCCTCTGTGCGGTGATGCTAGTAGCGGGCAATGTCCTCAGAGTGTTGCTACTCCTGTGCAACAATGTAAGCGTCAAAGCAGGTCTCCCATCGATCAAACCTCTCTATCAACTGATCAACCGGTGAGTACTGGTGTAGAGGAATAGGATCAGGAACGGGAGCGGGAGCGGGAGCCTCCTCCTCCCCAGCCCCCCGAGGTTCCTCATCCCCAGGGTGGAGACAAGTACTGTGAAGGGTACTGAAGGAACTGTTTGAGTAGAAGGGAGTTAGGAGGTTAAGAGGAATAGGATACTGAAGTTGGTATTTAGTTTCAAGGACATAGGCTATGATGTGTCCTAAGGCTAGATTTGGTTTTCTCTTATGACCTAGATCGTGAATTGTGGTTAAGTGATCAATGTATCAAAAAATTAAGTTTGCAGTATTAAATTATCTACGAGCCATGATGTAGAAAGTAGTGAGGGAAAGTAGAGGGGTGATGTGGATGTCGTCCCCGACTTTTTTAATTATGGAGGTGCGAAGGACATGTTGGATTATCCTAGCATCTTTGACTAAAGAGCTAGTCTCTCCAACATGAAAAGGTGCATTGGTCTGTCGAAGGAAGTGATTCTCCATGGACCAGTCAAGGTCAGGATCTAAAG
>NW_021319950.1:243774-273992 GCF_001605985.2 Dendrobium catenatum | reverse complement strand
AGCATTGGTGGGCCCCATGGCCTAAATTAAACAGAGTTTGGGAGGGAAAATTTGATTGAGGGTTGTTTAGGGCTTAATTAATTTTTCTTTTGCTTTAATTAGTCTTTCTTGTTAGGGTTTGGGGGTTATCTTGAGATTGAAATCAAATTTGAGATTTAGGGTTTGTTACTTTGGGCTCTAGGCTTGGCTAGAGATTAAAAGAGCGGTTTCTTCCTCTCGAATTGAAGAAATTTGTATCGTTTGTTATTTCCATGCATCTACTAGTGAAATTCTTCATTTTCTATCAGTTTTCTTCATTTTTCCCAAGAAATATGTTGTATCGTTACCATTTCTTTGCTGTAAATAACAGTTTTTACTCAGTGTTTTCACCAATTGTGGTTAGGTTTACTTGCGAACTCAAGTATTTCCCTTAGGGATACTTGCGAACTCAAGTACTTCCTAACGAATGTAGTGAATCAGAGTTTGGATACTTGATGTGTTTTGCTTCTGAAACACTAAGGATGTGGGCCAATTGGTTCGCATGGGCCGAGTATTGGTACAATACCTCGTACCACTCAGCTTCTCAAATGACCTCTTTTAAGGTGCTATATGGAAGAGATCCGCCACACTTAGTGCACTTTGGAAGGGATGGTACACCAGTTTTCTTTATTTCACCTTGAGGACAATGTGAGTCTTTGGGAGGGGGGTAATGTTAGACCTAAACCGGTCCAACCTGGACCAATTCAAGCCTATGCCCGTTGGTCCAAAGAGGTGAGGAGGACAAGAGAGGGGGGCGGCAACATTGGTGGGCCACATGGCCTAAATCAAATAGGATTTTGGGAGGAAAATTTTGAATGAGGGGCTGTTTAGGGATTAATTAATTTTCCTTTTGCTTTAATTAGTCTTTTTTGTTAAGGTTTGGGGGTTATCTTGAGTTTGAAATCAAATTTGAGATCTAGGGTTTGTTCCTTTGGGCTCTAGGCTTGGCTAGAGATTTGGAGAGCTGTTTATTCCTCTCAAAATAAAGGAACTTGTATCGTTTGCTATTTTCCTGCATCTAATAGTGGAATTCTTCATTTCTCTATCAGTTTTCTTTTGTTTTCCCAAGAAATCTGCTGCACCGTTGCTGTTTTTCTGCTGTAAATAGCAGTTTTTACTCACTGTTTTCACCAATTGTGGTTAGGTTTGCTTGCAAACTCAAGTATTTCCCTTAGGGATACTTGCGTACTCAAGTACTTCTTATCACAACCCCACTATCTTCTTCTACTGTACCACCTTCTCAATGAGCTTTTTGAAGTTTCCCCCATGTCTCCCTTCTACAGTCTTTGAGGTCTCCCTAAAAATATCCGGTGTCGGCTCCTTGGATGTCAAAAAGGTGGTGGTCATTATGTACAAACCTCCTGAACTATTGTCTCTGACCCATCTCCAGGTGTTTATGATCCTCCAATAATTGGGCTAGTTTCACAGCCTCTCTTAAATCATGAGGCCTCATCACTCTAACTATCGTCCAAATCTCTGATTTGACCCCTTTCATAAAGTTTCCCTCAAGTATAGTCTCCAACAGTTGGTCCATTCAGTTAGCAAGGTACTCAAACCTCTTACGATACTCTACCATTGTCTTCTTTTGCGTTCGAGCGAAAAATTGCTCATAGAAGTTCTCTCCCCTGCTAGTTCGAAAATGCTCCAACATGCTGTCCTTAAACTCCCTCAAACTTCGTACGGGCTATCTTATCACTCCACTTGTACCATGCCAATGCTTTTCCTTCTAAGCACAGGGTGACTGCCGTCAGTCTCTCCTCCTCATTAACCCATATCGCAAAGTACCTTTCCACCCATGTGCATCATCTCCCTAAAAAACAAGCATTTTCAGCTTCCTTACCCTCGGATCTCCTCCGTTCCTCCTGTTTCCTCCATAACCTCCCATTCCCCAAGTGGGTGTTCCCGCCAAGTGGCTTGATTATCCCTTCTACCTTCGTACCCAAAATGTTCATCAAAATCCCCCATTCTCATTTCAAATTCAGCACTCCTCTGGTCATAGTTCACCATTCTTCTTTCGAAATTAGTACCCTTTCGTTCATACCCAATCCCGTCATGTCTCTCCCCATGCCTTCTACCTATCTCCTCCCTAGGAATGGGTTCTAGAGGTCTTCTCTCTTCTCCCTCCAAGATCACCTCTTGTTCTTCCCCTCTCCTTGTCGGAATAAGGTTTTCCCCACTCCCTTGGCTACTGGCGGCTTCCCTCTCCTTCGACGACATTGTTTTGGTTTGGCTCTTGAGCAACTTCATCATTTACTCCATGATGGCAAATTTCCCATCATTCTTCCCGTGGATGACTGAAATTTGAGTTTGGAAATCTAAAATTTCAAATTGCAATTGTCCAAGCTCCCTTTCCAGCACTTCTACATTTTTTCCCGCCATATGTACCCGGATCTAGGTTCCAAACAGTAAAAGCAGCAAAAAAAAAAAACAAATCCGATATTCAAAAAGAAAAAATGCGCAAGATGGAGGGAAAAAACGTAGCAAAATCAGTGAGGAAGACTTATATTTCAGCCCAGGCTCTGCTCTGATACCAATTTGATAGAAAATTTATGCTGAAATTGCCCAAATCCTTGGCTGAAATTCAATTTCAGCAAAATAAAAAAACAAACACAAGAAAACAAACGAAAGGAAGAAACAACAAATCTGATCTTCAAAATGCAAAAAATTGCAAGACGGAAGGAAAAAACGAAGCAGAAATCAGCGATGACGACTTATATTTCATCCAGGAACTGCTCTGATTCCAATTTGATAAGAAATAGATGCAGAAATTGCCCAAACCCTCGACTGAAATTCAATTTCAGAAAAACAAGAAAACAAACACAAGGAAACTTGGGAAAAAAAAACACAATAGCACTTTTTATTGAAATATTTATGAAGGAAATAGCAAGATACAATTGGATCTTCAATTGGAAAGGAAGATCTCGCTCTACCAAATCCTTAGCCTCCGGCTAGAGCCCTCTCAACCTAAAATATTCTAAATTCAGCCAAAACAAAGCATAAAACCCAACCCTAGGGTAAACAAGTCTAGGAGGGACCAGCCCATCTTCAACCAGTTCAGGATGGACCGGTCCATCAGATGCCATTAGGGCAATTTTAAAATTTCACATTTTAGGCTTCCTTTGGGCACATGTATTGCACTTTCCTACATGCATATTTCATGCAAATCATCTTGTCTAGGTTTGGTTTTTTGAAAAGAAAAGCAACTAAATTGCTTTCCCAAACAAAGCTTTTAGCAGGGATAGCTTTTCAGTCTTCTTAAATAAGTTTTTTATTAAGTGCTAAATTTCTTTGTTCACAAGTTTTGAATGGCAATATTGTTTTAAGCCATCTTTCATATTTGGTTTTTGAAGTGTTTTTCTATAGCCTTTTGCTCTTGTTCCATCGAGCAAAATTCTTGAACTTGAAGGCACTTTCTAGCCTTTGATCCTTGTTGATGCATGCCATTCTATTGCAGTTACTATTTTCATTATTTTTATTATCATTATTTTGAATCAAAATTTTTTAAATTTGATGGATGCATTGTTTGATGGAGAATTGCATTTAACACAACAGTAGTGATTACCTGTAGTGTCTGGGCTCTCTGGAAGTAAAGAGGAAGCACAAAATCAGGTCTTGATTGGAATGGGCTTACTTGCTGGTTCAACCGTTTTTCTGTTGACATTGCTATGGGGTTCTTGTGTAGTTGTTGGTAAATGTGATCTTTCAGACAACTCAATTTCAATAGATACAAAGGATACTCGAGGGTTCAGTCTATTTGGTAAGTTACTTAACAGTAGTTTTCATAGAGTTGTGCTATTTTCTTCAATTTGTTGAAGATTACATTGCTTCTTGGAATTGCTGTGTTTATTTGTGAACCCTTCTAATTTATATTTGTATGACTATTTCGAATTTGTCAGTCATTTTGTTCCATTATGTATTAGATGTAAAATACCTGCAAAATTGAAGAAGATGAAGATAAAATATGGCTATCGAAGAAGTCCACTCCTCTATATCTGGTGGAGAATTTCTGGCGTTCGTTTTTTTACGTTAAAACCAATGGGTGAAGTGATGATGTAGACTTCAGACTAAAAAGAAATCTTTTCTCCATTCCATTATTGACCCTTAGTATCCCCGCCTTAAATTCATTATCCGGCTGGATGAATTTGGGAACCCCAATATTTGAGAATTAGCATTGAATTTGTAGAAAATAGGGGCCAATGGGGATGAAAGTTTGATTATTTTATTATTTTATTCACCCGTTTAGTATTCTCTATCATGAACTAATGTGGATACTGTAGATTAGATGGCCTTCAACACCTTTGCCTTTCCGCAGTTTATTCTAATGCGCCTTCAATCATTTAATATTGGCACTAAGTGAAACTGACGCCTCGTAGGCTGAGCGCTTAGTCACTCATTTGCATGCCACAATAAAATTGCTCAGAATGATCATTCAGAGTTGGCTTTCTATTAAAGGTAGCATGTCCATTTTCTATGACTAGTTTGTTCGTTGTCAAGCATTGCTTTGTTGGATTGTAATCAATCTCATGAGGTAAATGATAAATTCTTTGCTTATCTGATTGTAAATATTAAGACCAGTAGAGATAATGCTTCAACATATTTTACACGATTCTAATGTTTTTTTTTTCTTTTATTTATAAGGAAAGACATCCTACTATGAAGAACCAATCTCTAATAAACCACTGCAATGAGGGAATAATTAATTGTGTTTGTATATGCAAAATAAGTCTAAACTCGTACTTACTGAAATTATTGCTAGGAATACATTTGAAAATAATTGCTGAATAACAAGTTCCTTTTGGGCTCAGTAAGAAACTAGGCTCCTCCATTTTGGAGTATCCGCATATTGATCTATATTATTTGCACTTCTTCACAAACAGCCTTTTTATTTATAACTTTTATAAAAAATTTTGTTAAATGAACTAGGATAATACCATTGGATGTTCACTTGTAAAATGTTTGGAAAAAGTTTCCCAGCGCATGCAGTTCCATACTTGTCAACTATCACAAAGGGATTGTGCAAAACTACAAGGCATCCCCTCAATGAACATGAATCCACAATGAGATTTGTTGATGTGGTTTTCTTAATCTTTTTGGTGATAGAAAGGTGAGACCTGATTACTTGGTTTAGAAAAACAAGTCAAAATAAATTTCATCCTTTGGTGTAATTGGATTAAGAGTTGCAATTTAAATATTGAGGGAATTAGTTAGAAGTTGTAAGAAAAATACTAGAAATTAGTTGATGTTTGGTCAAAATTTTGGATCCTATTTGCAGTTCAGGTAACAAGTAAAAGAATATTTTGTAATTATTAATCAAACTAAATGGGCAGCAAGGCTTAGTTGAGTCGGAAATATTGTCATCTTAAAATATTTGAACCTGATCAAGATAGACATCATCAATTTGGTGAAGCTAAATGTATCTGATTTGCCGAAGTTATTTGAAGTTCAAAATTTTTAATCTGAACTAGACTCTTTTTCCTATTCTAGAATGTTTGAATTTGAAGTTCAAAAAATTATTTTCATTTTTTCCTTAAATATTATCATAAGTTAAAAATTAGGTAGGTCTCATGTTATCAAAATCAAAATAACTCGTATAAACTGATGTGCTGAACAAGGAGAGTCTGATGACAAACCCTTTATCTGTTGTCCTTTCTTACGCCTAGAATATTTAGCAGACCTGAAGACATTGATAATTATTTACAAAAAGTTTTTGAGATTTTATGTATTTGGTACCTCTTGTTTATTTCAGTCAGGCAAGGCTACCCCTGGTTGTGTACGATATGGTCTGATTTCTTGCAGATAACTTTGTAATTTAAATGCATTTTAAAATAGTCTTGCTTAGAGGTTGTATGCCTTATTTTTTTACCCTTTTTTCTTACGCATGCACAACTAAGCTTATCAATGTTATTTTTTCTCCTAGATTTATGCTTTGATTTAATCTATCTTTAAGGAATGTTGATGATTGCCGAGCGATTTACACTATCATGATTTGTTGGATTGCTTGTTTTATCTCAACTAAGTGATGAATGATTTTCCTGGTTTCTTAGGGTCCGGTGTTTCGACTGATTTGCAAACTAGCTATGCTGCAAGGATAATGACCGTCTCCCTTCTTCCATTTGTCATTGTACAGCTGCCAAAAATCTTCAAGTTTCCTTCAGGGCAACGTCTTACTATCTTGATTACCATTATTATTTCAGTTGGACTAGTCCTTTCTTATTGCATATATCAGGTACTTCATCTATGACAGTATTTTGTCATTATGATTATTCTGCGCTGGCCTTCAATCCCTCTTCTTCAAACTTCAACATTGTGATACTTCTTGGATGTTCCCAATGTCCCATAGCAGATTGTTTTGTTTCTGTAGAGTAATATTTAAATGCCCACTGCTCCTGATTTTTCATGTGGTTGGACATGGTTAATCCTTGCTGTGCCATTAAATCTAGAAGCATTATTGTTGCTGTGCCCACGAATTTTTTTTAGGAAATATTGATGCTCAAGCATTTTATATCACAATATCAAAAACATCATTTTATGTTACCTCTTCTTTTAGTCTACAACGAAATTTGAACACTTTCTGAACACCATTATATTATTTTATTGCATACTTTGTTTCTTAAGAAAACCTTGGAAACGTTTAAGACACCCTTATGGCACATTTTAGAAGCTAAGAAGATATTTTCCGTATTACTTCAACCATATTTGGTCATTTATTTGGCCTGTTTTCTACTTCCCTTTAACTCAATACAAATCTCTGTATTTGATAATATCGCAAATTATGATGGTGTAAAATTCATGTTGCTGTAAAATTTTAGGTTTCGTTTTCCTATTTGGATTCTGTATTTATAAAAAAATAAAATCCCATTTCTGGTTCCTTCACGCTCTCTAGAAACATAAATTGGCCTTCCTGCTGATGAATAAGTAGTGTGCACTCGGTCGGTGGCCAACTGAGATAGCTATGGTTTATAACTTTAAACCCTTGATCTCTGAGTTATTTTCCTTATTTTTTTTTAAATCCAAGAGACTTCACCCTAATATTATAAACTTAATTTAATGACATGAATGCGAGTTTGAACAGTATAATAGCTTCATGCTTGTCTTTTATAAAGAGAAGATTAAGATTGATGTGGTTTTATTTGTGCTTGTGATGCAACAGATCTTTCAGCCATGGATTCAAAGACGACGACTAGCATATGCAAAGCACAAACATGTTATATCAGGAATACTTAGACATGCTCAAATGCAAGCACTAGGGCGGCTTGTAACAAGTGATGGAGAGCCTAATAAGCCAGTCATTGAAAAGTTAGTATTGTTGCGTACTTTATTAGTCTTAAAAGTCTTGCTTCTCTGACCCGTGGGTTTGGGTTTAACCCCCATGTTTCCTGTGTTCTTTCAACGTTGTACATAAAATCTTGATCTACAAGACTGCATTTGATCTAGTAGCAGTGATGTTTGAGCAAGTTTTTCCATAAACCCTTTGATAGACTGAAGGTTGCTATGGGTTAAACCCCAATAGCTATGAGGAGCATTGCTTTTCTTACTTGTCATAAACAGTAAATCATTTTCATCTGTTTTCATTCTTTTTTAAGATGAATTGCTATAATTTTAACTCTATTCTGTTCAGATTGTTTTACAAAATTGATTTGGATGAGGATCGAGTTGTCTCGCATTCTGAATTAAGAGCATTTATCATAGGAATCCAGTTTGAGAACATAGACTTAAACGAGGATGATGCCGTGGATAGAGTAATGGCTGAATTTGACACCTCTGGAAATGCTAGAATTGAAAAAGATGAATTTATTCTCGGGATTTCCAATTGGATCAAAGAGGCCAAACGTACTGTTGAGAATTCTGGTTCTTACTCCAAAAAATTTGTGCATGACTTTCATATGGTGAGTCCATTGCTGATGTGATACTTCAAACTAAATTTTTATGTGTAACTTCTACTCCAAAAATGTGCAGAAAACAAAAGAGCAACACGACTTGCTAATTGACAATAGTGACGAGGGTGTAGAGGAAATTGAAAACCCAACCATGGTTTATGTCAAAGCCATCTTACTGTTGTTGTTGGGGACTATAATTGCAGCTACATTTGCTGACCCTCTTGTTGATGCTGTAGACAACTTTTCACTTGCTACAAATATACCCTCCTTCTTCATATCCTTCATTGCCATGCCTCTGGCAACCAACTCCAGTGAGGCTGTCTCAGCAATTATTTTTGCCGCTCGAAAGAAGAAGAGGACTTCTTCACTGACATTCTCCGAGGTATGTTCTTGAGGTTCATAGCGATTGATTTTTAAATCCAAAGCCGTTATATTTCTTTTTTGGTATTATGTGCAGAAGTGTTTGTCAGTTTATTTTGGAAGCTTTCTGTTTAATATTAGCCTTCTGACTGACATTTTTTTTTTCTTAAATCTTAGGGTAACCTGTATAGGATGAATATATTGCCAAACTTTAGTACTAGAGTTATGTGGGAAGCATCCTTGGTGTAATACATACTGATATTGTGATTATTAGTAGATTCGGGGAAGAAATCAAATATTTTAGAAGGAACAATTATTGCCATCATGATTTTTTTTCTTAATACAGGGAGTCTCTACAAATTCTTCTCAAATGTAGATTATTTCATTTTGTAATAAATTTGTTGCCAAAATCTTACGACTAGACTAAAAAGATATACATACTAGGCAGAAAGAGAGAGAATCTGGATAGGGAAGTTCTAGGATTTCATCAAATTATGGAAAGTACAAGACTAGAGTATAAATTACTTTTTTGTTCTAATCCTTCCCTATACCTCCTATTTATAGGTTCATACTAGGGTTTGATGCTACAAAAAAGCTACATTAAAGCTATGCAAAATTTTAAAAAAATTATGAAGGCTTAATAATTGCTTGTGTGAAAATACACAAAGCGTTTAGCCAAAATAGAAAAAAAAAATACATGATGATTATTGGGTAAGTCATCATTAGGTAAAATCGCCAGTCAACTTTGTTGAATGTTGGAGGGTAGCTTTTGGTCATGTTGACAAGTAAGTACTTTTGAGACGGAGCAAGTTCTCAAGGCTCTTAGCGAGTTTAATTTCTCCAATGAATATATTAAAATTTTGGTGAATTCAACATAGCTTTGACAAACTCAGGCTAGTTTTGGCAAGTTAACAGTGATCCTGACGAGTTCATGGTGAAATTGGAGAGTTTCTTATTTTCACTCTTCTTTTTCCAATTGGGTTACTTTGAACTTCAAACTTGACCGATTTGAACTTGGTCTATGGAATATTTGAGCATGCAAAACTTAAGTTTAAATTTTCATTAATTTATTTTTTAAATAGCTCAAACTTAATCGTGGGATAAAGAGTGGATGTTGTTGTTGTATTTTTTAAATAGTTCAAACTTAATAGTGATCTTGACCATATCTTTTTGTTTTAATCATGGATGTTCTCACTAGACATTTGCAAGAGGTTGTATCCTGGTGTATGCTTTTGCTGATGATATTCTTCTTGCTGATAAGAGTAGAGAGGGAGTTGAAGGTAAACTTGAATTATGGAGGTCAATTTTATAGTTTAAAGGTTTTCGTTTGAGTAGATCTAAAACAGAATATATGGAGTGTAATTTTAATAGTAATAGATCTAGTGGTAGGGGGGGGGGGGTATTGTGACTTTGGACGATCAAGTGATTAATAAGAGTACACATTTTAGATATCTTGGGTCTATTGTTCAAATTGATTGTGAAATAGATGGGGATATTATTAATAGAATTCAAGTTGGATGGCTGAGGTGGAGGAATGCATCGGGCTTGTTGTGTGATAGAAAAATCCCCCTCAAATTTCTATAAGATGGTGGTGAGACCTGCAATGCTTTATAGTGCAGAATGTTGGCCTTTATTAGAGAAGCATAATATTAAGTTAAGTATTGCAGATATGAGGATATACATAAAAAGGTTAGATTAGCTCCAGTGGAAGATAAGGTTAGAGAGAGTCGCCTTAGATGGTTTGGTCACATAAAACTACGGCTTTCCGATGATCCGATTAGGATAGTAGATGTATTTGATTTGACTTATGTTAATATTAGCTTATGTTAAGAAAGGTAGAGGTAGACCTAAAAAAATTTGGTTTGAAATATTTGAAATGACATTTCTTTATTAAATTTAAATGAGAATTTGACTCTTAACTAAACACAATGGAAAAAAAAAAGATTCATGTAGCCGACCCCACATAGTGGGATAAATGCTTTATGCTGTTGTTGTAATTTTGAAATAGCTCAAAGCCTAAATTCAACCCTAATTTATATTTGAAGGTGCTCATTAAAGTACTATATATAGAAAGCTAGAAGATGTGCTTATGGGCTTGTGAAAGTATTGTTGATGGTGTAAGCACAAACAAATTACTCCGAAATTGGCTTTCACATTTGAAGTTTTGGTTAAATGCTTTTTAATTAAAACTGAGAAATTTTGGCTAGAGACTTTTGAATTAAAAATTGATTTTTAAGTTTAACGATGTAATAGATGAAAAGTAGAATAAGAGATAGTTGTTTAGGGAGAGAATTTCTTAGAAGGGGTCTTAACTTCAATTATGGTAGAAGTCTCCTGAAAGGTACAAAAATTTGACTTCATCCATTGCAAGAAGAAGTAGCATATTTTAAGAGATTGTTAAGCCTTGAAAAGTAAGAATTATATACAGATGACAACTATAAGAAGTATAAGTCAGTAGATGCTATTATAATTACACATTGATCAGGTGTTGCTTTGAACAATGCTCTCTTCTAGTGTTAGTGATGAATATAGACTTATGCTTAGTTTGAGACAGCTTTCTTTCTACTTCTTAAAGCAATTTTTTAATAAAAAATTAAGAACTTTATACTATAAAGTTCTTTTAAGAAGCAGAAAGAAAGCCATATGCTTAGTTTGGGACTGTTTTTTTTCTGCTTCTTAAAGTAATTTTTTTGTACAAAAATTAAAAATTTTGTGCTGAAAAATTACTTTAAGAAACAGTAAAAAAGCCTTAATAATGCATCAATGCTTTCGATGAAAAATCTCCTCATTCTCCATCACTTTGTGAACATTGCAGGTATATGGTGGGGTGACCATGAACAACACGCTTTGCCTGGCGGTGTTCTTGGCCCTTGTTTATCTGAGGCAATTGCAATGGGACTTCTCTGCTGAAGTCCTCGTCATCTTTCTAGTCTGCCTTCTGATGGGCCTATTCACCTGCTTCCGAACCACATTTCCACTCTGGACTTGTTTAGTGGCCTACCTGCTCTACCCGCTTTCACTTATTCTGGTATATATTCTTGATTTTAAGTTTGGATGGTCATAGCTTCGCTGTTTTTGCTTCTGCTGCTGATGCGTTTGAATAATTCCTTCCCTGTAAGTTGATTGTCTATCAATATTTTGAGCGGATGTGTTGTTGAATACTGAATTCTGAAATGAGATACCCACTTTGGTTACCTATATTTATATCTGTTATGGCCATTGTTTCTGTTTATTGCGACACTTCAAGATCTCAGATTTTTGACTGATAAACTATATAGCCTGCATAACTTTGCTATGTTTACAGTTGTTTTAACCCATGAAGTGAAAGTGCGCCAAGGTAGAGGTGTAAACGAGTCAAGTCGAGTCGAGTCAAGTTTCTCTAATTGAGTTAAGCTAGTTTAGTTCTTATTGAGCTTTAGCCTTATGAATCGAGCTAGACTGAGCTAGAGCTCAAGCTCGTTTAATATATACGAGCTCGAGTATAGGCTTGAGCTTAAAACTTATGACTCGATAAGTTCAACTTATGAGCTCGCAAGCTGGCTAGTTAGTCAGCTCGACTCGCTTACACCCCTGCAGCAATACATGCTTATCGACTGCACAAATCTTCCATGCATTGTAATAAGAAAGACTTCTTTTGGAATAGTTGTGTGGCCATACTTTTGTTTTCAATGAATTATAAAGGAATAATATTAGGATATTTTTATATAAATTATATGATTAAATTAACTATGAATTTTTTTTCAAGTTAGTGTTGTAAATGACTTTGCTTTAAGATTCATGTTGAGTAGATTAGTACTGTTATTTAAATATTTAAAAATAAATTTATATTCAGTTAAATATTTTATTAAAAAATTCAGAAAGATAGAAATACTTTAAAATATGTATCATTAAATAGTAGTATAAAACTAGCTGCTATAAATTGGATAGCCTTGGATAAGGCACAAGGAGGATGACGAAGAGCTGTTACAGCAGGCCGGAACTGACACCCATTATGGGTATTATTGCGCCACTTGCTGCCTGCTTTCTCCTTGTCGTTTGCCACTGCGGTGGAATTGGTTGTTATTATCTGCTATTTACTATTTAGTTTTTTTTTTAATTTTTTTTAGGCATCGTGACTTTTTTTAATAACTTTTTATTTTTGTTATTATTAATATTATGTCAGTGCAATGGAAATATGATTAGATAAATCATAGGTTTTTTATTTTAATAATTTTTTACTTATATATTTTTATGGGTTTTAAAATTTGGAGTTCCTTATTTTGTTTAGATTTGATGCAATTGAATTTTTATTTAAAATTATTAAATTAATTATAATTGCTCATTAATTTTACATGAATCAAATTTTTTGTTGATTTCTTCATATTTATTTGTCTAGTATTTATTCTTTGAATATAAAGAAAGCAAATTGTTAAATTATTTAATGATTTATTATTTAAAAATCTTACTTTAATTTATTTGTCTTGCATATATGACATCATTTTAATTATATTAGAAAATCCCAAACTAAATCACCATGGTTATGTTATATGTTAACTTAATAAAGAATATTAATTGTGTTAATTAAAATTTAGTAAATGAAGCAATTTAGACTAAAGATTAAGCTATGATTTAAGATGAATAAACATTTCTCCCTCCACACCTTTTTCTCATAGACATTTAAGTGGTTGAAATGCTTAAAAGTGTGTTTGGTTTAGGCTTCTTTTGGGATAATTTTATTATTGTTATCTAAAGTAGTTTTCTAGTACAAAGATTTCTTGAAAAATGTGAAAAAGCAATGACCGAAAACTATCACAAACAAAGCCTTAGGATGATTTTCTTCCTGCTTCTTAAAGCGACGTTCTAGTATTAAATTTAAATTTTTTGTACTAAAAACTTTCTTTAAGAGCAGTAAGAAAGTTGTCCCAAACAAAACCTTAATCCCTTCATTCTTTATAATTAATAAAAGTTTTGAGTCAATGGAAGAGGACCGAACACAATACCTTCCTCTTGGATAGAATGGAAGACATACGTAAAAGAGAGTTGCCTTGAAGAGAGGAGGATAAACCTAAAATAAGGGCAAGTATTCTGACATATAATTAGGCATATAAGTTGAATTAGGTTGGCTTGATCGGCACGTAAAATATCAAATTGAGTTGAAACTAAGCTCAAGTTCAATTTGAGCCTAATTTTTAGGCTCAAAATCAAAAGAAGTAGAGCTTAATGAAGCATGGTCCATCTTCTATGGCTTTAAGAATCACAACATAAGTAATATTTATGTATGATTTATCAATCATTTGCAAGAAAGCATCACATCTTTGAAGTTTCATCCTAACTTGACAACCCACCAATTAACCCTAAAACTCAGTTCATTTCTTTAAGCGACAAAGACCCCGTCGCATTGTACAACCCATTTATCGCCTACAATCGTAACAACCAACAAGTGATTTGTTGGTTTGCTTGATATGTTTCATCCCAACCTTAATAACTATATCATAACTTGTACATACACCCGTAACGATACAACCTATATTATACAATATATTGTTTGTCTTGGCCTAACTCAATATTATATCAAAATCTAAACATCACAAATTTACCCTTCTTAATATATATAACATTCTAGGTGGTCGGTCATCTCAGGAATGCTCCATCAAGAGCATGCTCAATGGAGTTCCAAATCAAATTCCATTCATGCCAAAAAGATTTCTTGTATATTAGATCAAATCCTTCCTCTCTTTTTGGGGAAATTGTTGGGTTCGGACACCAGACAACGTCTGGAGCCCAATGAAAATGCGCCACATCACCCCCTACTCGGTACTGTGAAGTATCGAGCAATTCTGAACTCGGTACTGCTCAGTACCGAGCTCAGTATTGCTCGGTACTAATACTGAACTCGGTACTGCTCAGTACCGAACGTAAGCTGTGTCCGATCGAACGTAAGCTGTGTCCGATGTCCGAACTCAATAATCTCTCCTTTGATATGAAATTTGGTTCATGAATATCCCTATTTTCTTCTATATGCGTGAAAGCCTAAAAAGTTTATAAGAAACTACTTCTTATACCGACTTAAGATGTTGGTCCTCTTCTCTGATCACCTCCAAAGTTTGTTGATGCCATTTTACTCAAACGTACATTACTCTCCAAACAAATCAGCTTTTGCATCTCTTAGGTTTTGTTTGAGACGGTTTTCTTAAAGTATTTTTTTTAGTGAAAAAGGTTTTAAAATTTTGTATTAAAAAGCTGCTTTAGAAAGAGGTAAGAAAGGAGTTACAAACAAAACTTTGGGGTAGCTTTCTTACTATTTAGTTTCTATTTTTTTTTTTCAAAAAATTTTAGTACTAGGAAGCTACTTTCTATAATAATTAAGGCTTAGTTTGAGAAGTCTTTCTTACTGCTTAATAAAGCAGTTTTTTAGTACTAAAATTTTAATTTTTGTGCTAACAAATTGCTTTAAGAAGCATTAAGAAAGTTGTCTCAAACGAAACCTAAGTTATTTTCTCTATAACAGCTTTATAAAGCAGTAAAAAAATTGTTTGGGATAGCTTTCTAAAATGACTTTATTATACCAAAATTTCTAATTCAAAAAATTTTTGTGCTAGAAAGTTGTTTTAGAAAGCAACAAAAAAGCTATCCCAAACGAAGTCTTAAGCGTGGTTCGGGGCAGCTTTCTTACTGCTCATTAAAGTAGCTTTTTTTTATACAAAAATTAAAACTTTATACTAGAAAGCTACTTTAAGTAGTAAAGAAGGCTTGGTTTGGGAAATCTTTCTTACTGCTTCTTAAATTAGTTTTTTAGAATAAAAATTTTAATTTTTATACTAAAAAATCACTTAAAAAAATAATAAAAAAGCTATCCCAAACCAAGGCTTAGTCCCTTTTCTTTATCTTTTGACTTCCACAGACCGCAAGCATCTCGGGGCATTATGAGTTGCTCCAGGCTTGTTTCCATTAGTTTAATTCTGTTGGCATTATTAGTGTGAAAGAACAAAACTGCTATTTCGATTGGTGAGAGCATATAGCTTTATTTTTAGTTGTCGTGGTTATAATTGTACAAAACTATATGGATTTCAATGAAAAAGAAAGAAGAAAACAGGAGAAACAACATCATTCATGACTTTGGAATGCTAATATAAAAAATGCTTAGATAGAGTGGAAAATTATTATGTCCGATGTCCGGATTCGTTAGGACACCAATTCAGACGCGTCACGTCACTAAAATACACAGGGATCCAGTGTATTCAGGTGACATGGCGCGTCTGGATTGGGTGTCCGAATGTCCGGTGACCGGATGTAATAATTCGCCAAGATAGAGGGGTGGATCCAGCTTCTTTTTCAGTGCGGATAAATTTTTTTTTTTTTTTTTTTTTTGTGGGGAATGGACAAAGAAGCTCAAAATTGATAAAATTATGACAAAAAAGATTTTTGAGAGGAGGGAATACCTAAAATATTCCCTCTAAATATTTAATATATTTTTCCGAGTACATGGGGATCCGCTCATGCATAGATAGTTCAAATAAATATGAACTGATAAAACTGATTTGAAACTTGAGCTCAATTCAATGTATTGTGCTATCCCCTTATCTACTACAAGAATAATAGACTATAAGCAAATCATCAATCTCTATAATCTTCTTGATCATAATTATTACTCATATTTGTTAATTAATGTATGACCCATACCATGTTATGTGATTTTATCATTCTTAATGTAATTCATTATAAGATCACATATTTCAAGAAATGATAAATCATAGCCACATTTAATTATGGAGTTCTCATTAAAACTTTGTTCATTATAGCAAAAGATATCTCACATATTTCGGCTTCTTTTTGAACGACTTTTTTGGTGCTTTTTAAAAGCAGCTTATTAAAAATTGTTTTAAAAAGTAATAAAAAAGCTATCCCAAAAAAAGTCTTAGTCTAATCCTTCACCCCAAAAAAAATCTAATGACAGTAATATTTCCTCTTTCAATATAAAATTTGATTCATTTGTATCCCTCTTTTCTCTTAAAAATAGGCCATCTTATAAGTCTTCCATAAGGGAAAATTATTACGTCCGGCGTCTTCGGACGAATCCGGACGCGCCACGTCAACTAGACCCCGGTGCATCCTGGTGGGTCCAAGTGACGTGACGCGTCCAAATTCGCCTCCAAACAATTCAGACGCCGGACGTAATAATTTGCCTTCCACATGTCACTTTTGTTCCTGTGTGAATCATGGCAATCAATGCCCACTTTAGCTCATTCTTTTCAAATTTAGGATGTGACAATTTGTACCCTTATGCTTAACCTTTCACAATTGTAAGGGACTACTCATCAATCATCATATTTTTTTAGAGTATTAGTTTTATATCGTACTTTTTTTAAGGATCTTATAAATTTTTATTGTAAATTTTTTTTTTCTTATATTATTATAAGTAATATTTAAAAAATTAAAGCTAACGAGTTGGTTCAACCACGAACAAATCAGATTACCAGTCTGATCAATTATAGAAACTAATTTTGCATTGGACTAATCAAAATTGGATTGAACTATCGGTTCGACTGGACAACCATAGAATTTGTTTAGACTTCAAATGAAAAGAATCATTTATCTATTAACAAAGATTAACATAATAATAATAATAATTTTTATTAAGAAAAAAACACTAAAACAACAAACATACAATGGAGAGGCATTCTTCATATCCTTTATATAATTTAATATCATATACTCTAATTTTAATTTTCATATGAACAATCCCTTAGAAAGCTGTTTTAAGAAGTAGTAAGGAAGTCATCTCAAACGAAGTCTTAAACGAACAAAGTCTTAGACTTCGTTTGGGAAGTCTGTCTTACTGCTTTTTAAAGTAGTTTTTTAAAATAAAATTTTTTATTTTTTATAATAAAAAGTCACTAAAAAATAGTAAAAAAGTCATCCCAAGCCTAACCAAGCCTTAGGCTTCGTTTGGGACAGCTTTCTTATTGCTTCTTAAAGCAGCTTCCTAATATAAATATTTTAATTCTTGTACTAAAAAGTTGCTTTAGGAAGAAGGAAGAAAGCCGTCCCAAAAACTAAATCTTAGTCCCTTTTCTTTATCTTTTGACTTTTATAGACCGCAAGCATCTCGTGGCATTATTGCTTCATAGAGTTGCTCCAGGCTTGTTTCCATTAGTTTAATTATGTTGGCATTATTAGTGTGAAAGAACAAAACTGCTATTTCGATTGGTGAGATCATGAGAACTTATTGCTTCATTTTTAGTTGTCGTGGTCATAATTGTACAAAACTATATGAATTTCAATGAAAAAGAAAGAAGAATATTATGCTATCCCCTTATCTACTACAAGAATAATAGATGATAAGCAAATCATCGATCTCTATAATCTTCTTGATCATAATTATTGCTCATATTGTTTAATTACTCCCAAAAAAAATATTTGTTAATTAATGTATATATGACCCATACCATATTATGTGATTTTATCATTCTTAATGAGGCCATTGGCCAGGTACCGAGTTCGAATCCCCTCGGCGCTTCGTGCAAGCCTTAAATGTTGGCCCGTGTAAATTGGTGTGGGTTGCATGCTAGGTCGACCGGATTATCCCCTAACCGGGATGATCTGTTTTTAATCATTCTTAATGTAATTTATTATAAGATCACATATTTCAAGAAATGATAAATCATAGCCACATTTAATTGTGGATTTCTCATTAAACCTCTGTTCATTATAGCAAAAGATATCTCACATATTTAGGCTTTGTTTTGGACGGCTTCCTTAATGCTTTTTGAAAGCAGCTTACTAAAAAATAGCTTTAAGAAGTAATAAGAAAGCTGTCCCAAAAAAAAGTCTTAGTCTAACCCTTCACCTACATAGACCGTAATATTTCCTCTTTCAATATAAAATTTGATTCATTTGTATCCCTCTTTTCTCTTAAAGCTTATAACTCTTCCACATGAGAAAATTATTACGTTCGGCGTCCGGAGGCGAATTCGGACGTGCCACGTCACCTGGACCCCGGTGCATCTTGATGGGTCCGGGTGATGTGACGCGTCCAAATTCACCTCTGAATGATTCGGACGCCAGATGTACTAATTTTCCTTTCACATATCACTTTTGTTCCGGTGTGAATCATGGCAATCAATGCCCACTTTAGCTTATTCTTTTCAAATTTAGGATGTGACCATTTGTTCCCTTATGCTTAACCTTTCACAATTGTAAGGGACTACTCATCATTTTTTTTTAGAGTATTAGTTTTATATCGTATTTCTTTTAAGGTTCACATCAAGTCATCAACCTTTATTGTGAAAAAAAAAAAGAATCAAATTATTATAAGTAATATTTTAAAAATGAGAGCGGACGAGTTGGTTCAACCGGGAACAAATCAGATAATCAGTCTGATTAATTATAGAAACTAATTTAGCATTGGACTAATCAAAATTGGATTGAACTATTGATTCGACTGAACGACCATCAAATCTGTTTAGGCTTCAAATGAAACACACCCTTTATCTATCGAGAAAGATTAGTACAATTAGGGGCGCATCCAGCCTTTTTTTAAGGTGGGCAAAATCAATACATTCGTCTGACAGTGTCGGCGTGGTCTATTGTCGCGTAAGTGAAGAGGCGGAACGAAGACGTCAATGACTCAAGCGGGAGTTGGGCAAATGCTTTAGATTAGGGTACTAAATAAATAAATTTAAGGGGGCAAAAGGTCGAAATTACCCTCATATTATTTCTACAATTTCCAGGCTAAGTGGATCCACCAATGAGTATAATAATAATAATTTTTATTAAGAAACTTCTTTAAACATTATATATATAATACAACACTCACTGTCTCTCCAAGTCCTGCTCTCCATCCACCATCATCACCCATGTCCTGTGCGACTCCGAGCTCCCCTCCCGTGCCTCAACCACGCCGCCGCCGCTGCCCCCAACTCTCTCCGGCAGCCTCGGCGCCGCCACCATCTCTCCAAACACAAACTTGGTCACCAAAACCTTCGCCTCTCCCCGACAAACAGGACACGTGGAATGCGAATACAGCCACATATCAATACACCCCACATGAAACAAATGCTTACATTCGGGCAACATTCTCACCATCTCCCCTTCCTCAGCCACGCTCAAACAAACGGCGCACTCCGCCGCGCCGCCGCCATTCTCAGGCCGCCTGTAGGGAAAAGTCGGCAGCTTTTCAATGGTGGCGGCATCAAGACCTTTCGAGACTGCTTCGGTGGCGGCTGCAGGGCGGCGTGTGGGAGGAGTACGGGAGTGAATAATGGTGATGAGGCCGTCGGATTCGTACTGGCGGCGGTAGCGAGTGTAGATATGGATGCTGATGACGAGGACGACGAAGATGAGGGAGAGGATGGCGCTGAGCATAAGGCTGGCGCCGGCGGCCGAGCCCGACTGAGTTTTGCTGACCGGAAACCATTGCCCTCCGGCAATGGAGTTGGAGCTCTGTGGGGCGGAAGAAGAAGACATGGGAGGAAGCAGAGGAGTTCGGCCTCCCCTGTTTTGCTCTGTTTCAGCGTCCGATTTGTGCGGTTTCATTAAGCTGATTATCTATATATAAGCTTAAGGGCGGGATACATTAATATGTTTTAATTTATTTTTATTAAGCTTAATTACATAATTAACTAACTAATTACATAATTAATCTTTGTTAATTTGCTGTCATTAAGTACTGTACTAAGGACGATAGGACGGTAGGAGTGGCGGATACGGGCGGGAGGATGAAGTGGAGGCTACGGGAAGTGAAGAAAATTTTTTAATAGACGATAATGCCCTTGGGAAGAATGGTTTTAATATTTTTTATTTTATGTATATTATTACAGGATATATTTATATGATTTTTTTCTATTAATTATAGAATTAAATTTGTTAATTAGTTTAAATTATTTTTTTATTTTTAGTTAGTTTTTTCTAAAGTTAATTTAAGTTAAATAAAAGTATTATATTTATTTGATGACCATCAAAGTATTAATATTTTTTATTGATTTTTAAGAAATAAAAAGCATAATTTAATTTAGAGTTTATATCTGATATAATTTAAAATTAATATTTATATGTGAAAATTTTATGATTCATAGAAATAATTTAAAATTGAAATTAACTAAAAAATTTATTTGAATTGAAATTGATTGTATCAAATTTGAGTCAAAGTATCTCAAATTTAATATTGGTTTGGTTTTGAGTAAATAATTAAATAAAAAATTTAAATACACATTAAATTTGTTTGAGAAGGGTATTATGGTAATTACAGCTTCTTGGGCATCGGCTTTACTGCTGAAGTTAGCTACTTTCCGTATGGGAAAGTACCAATGCCGGATATCCGATATCGTACAAATAGCTCAGTTTCTTTTTTTTATATTATAATAAATTTTAAATAAAAAATAATATCACTCAACTAAAAAATTGATATGCATATTATCTCTATCTCCAAAGACAACTTATTTTGTTTGGAGATAGGACGCATAAAGTCATTCGGAGACCCATTAGAATGTGCCACGTTTGTGGTACCAAGCCACAACATCGGCCACGAGCAGTGCTGAGCCGTGGTACCGAGCACATGGTGATGTGACACAATCTGATTGGTCTCGGAATGATGTTGGGTGTCTGAACATAATAATTTCTTCTTCAAAACTATCAATTTTAAAATATATAATTAATTTTATGGGTTTATATTAAACTAAACATCCTTCATTGGGCTCAGATTGGATTGAATTTGGCGTCATTGGGTTCATCTTCTCGAGATGTTCAGTTCTACTTTAAAATTTGCTGAAATCAGAGTTCGAATGGTCCCGGAATTAATTTCGAAAGTTTTCGATTCAACTTTGCCTTGAGATTTGTGCCCGATCAAGATAATCTTTTGATGATATATCACCTGCAAAATATGATTTGAACATGATAGAATTTTTAATAGAGAAAAAAAAAAGAATTTTTACATATAGAACACCTCAAACTATTATGATTACATACATAATATCTAAACTTATCTATGTACTTACTTTCCAATCCTCTAAAATACCACTCCAGTTAACTTTCGTCAAAACCCCGCCACGATACCTTTCGCTCAAATTATTTGTACTAAAAAGCTATTTTAAGAAGCAATAAAAAAGCCGCTGTGAAATGGAACATTAAATTGGTGCTCTGTAGATGTTTAAAGTGCTTGGATAAGCTCTAAAGATATTTACATATATCAAGTTTGGCTTTTTGAGGAAATTTAGAGGCATTGGGATACAAAGAAAATACTATATTTTTCATTCGATTTCTCCATGAAAATATTTCTTCCTTTAATGATATCAGGTCCATTAAAATGAACCTTGAATCCATATAAATGATCCAAAAAACAATTATCAAATGGCTATCTATGAGAATGATTTCCTTAATTTCCTATTTAATAAGATTATATGTAGAGGGAAGAACAACCACATGCGTGAAATTCAATATCCATAAAGTCATTTATGTTCACTTATAAATGTTTCTAATGTTTTCGTTGTATTTTGCTCAAAATTTATGTAACAATGGTTATTGTCATAATATTTTGTATGACTTATAAGTTTTATACTCTTATTGAGTATATAATAGGTAAATTCTTATATGTAAAATTTTCTCTGCTAGCATTGCAGAGTCGAGGTTGGCAGTGCCTCGGTGTTGAGCTCTGAGTTTTTGGAGGAAAAAAGAGATTTGGGTGTTCTTTGTAGCACTGAGTCTCAATTGGAGAGACTCTGGGAAATTAGGGAGATTCTCTAGGAGCACAACGGGGCTTCAAAAGTGAGCGTCGAGGCACTAGGTTAAGTTAGTGATTTTTAAATATTAAAATATATAAATTCATTTCATTAAAACCCTAACCAAGCCATCCATCCCCTTCATTGTTAGCTTAGCCAAGAGAGAAAGAGGAGAGAGGAGAAGATAGGAGAGAGAAAAAGCCAATTTAGAGTCACTTTTGTATGTTGCTCCAGTTGAAAAAGTATTCTAATCATAGTAGATAACCCGAATTCTTTTTTTATTTTCATTGATTTCAATTTCACAAATTTTATCTCTCATAAACTTGATTAAAATATAATATCACTCGTTCTAGTGGCTTTGCATTGTGTAACTTTTGAAATGTGATAGATACAATCATCATGAGCATTTTGACTGATTAATATTGAATTTTTACTGGGTAGTTTTGTTTATATTTTATTTTGAGTAAAATTGGTAGTATAATATTAATTATAAAATGACCATGAATCAATATATTGCATTTAGATATGAAATACATGAGAGGGAGCGATGAGAGAGTGTGTGAGTGTAAGAGAGAGGGGAAGAGAAATATAAATATAGATTAAGATATAGCAAGGGATAAAATGAGAGAGACATTGAGTGGGGGAGAGAGATCATAATAAAGAGAGAAAGGAGAAAGGGAGTGAGAGAGAGGCTGAGAGAGAGAGAGAGAGATAATGAAGAGTAAGGAGAGAGATAGAGTAGTACAGAGGAGAGAGAGTGAGAGAGAAAGAAAGGGAGAGGGAGAGGGAAATAGAGCAAGAGAATGGGAGAGATAAATATTTATTTTTTAATGAGTTAGAGAAAAGCGAGAGACGGAGTGAGAGAGTGATAAAGGGAGAGAGAGAGAGTGCAATAGAGAGAGGGAGAGTGCAATATAGAGGAGGAAAGGGGTAGAGTGCAAGAGAAGGAGAAAGAGAAAGCAAGTGGGAGAGAGGAAGAAAGGGAGAAAGATGGAGATAGAGAGAGGGAGGGAGGGAGTGAGGAAAATTAGAGGCATTGGGATACAAAGAAAATACTATATTTTTCATTCGATTTCTCCATGAAAATATTTCTTCCTTTAATGATATCAGGTCCATTAAAATGAACCTTGAATCCATATAAATGATCCAAAAAACAATTATCAAATGGCTATCTATGAGAATGATTTCCTTAATTTCCTATTTAATAAGATTATATGTAGAGGGAAGAACAACCACATGCGTGAAATTCAATATCCATAAAGTCATTTATGTTCACTTATAAATGTTTCTAATGTTTTCGTTGTATTTTGCTCAAAATTTATATAACAATGGTTATTGTCATAATATTTTGTATGACTTATAAGTTTTATACTCTTATTGAGTATATAATAGGTAAATTCTTATATGTAAAATTTTCTCTGCTAGCATTACAGAGTCGAGGTTGGCAGTGCCTCGGTGTTGAGCTCTGAGTTTTTGGAGGAAAAATAGAGATTTGGGTGTTCAATGTAGCACCGAATCTCAATTGGAGAGACTCTGGAAAATTAGGGAGATTCTATAGGAGCACAATGGCGCTTCAAAAGTGAGCGTAGAGGCACTAGGTTAAGTTAGTGGTTTTTAAATATTAAAATATATAAATTCATTTCATTGACTGATTAATATTGAATTTTTGCTAGGTAGTTTTGTTTATATTTCATTTTGAGTGAAATTGATAGTATAATATTAATTGTTAGCATAAAATGATCATGAATAAATATATTACATTTAGATATGAAATACATGAGAGGGAGCGATGAGAGAGAGTGTGAGTGTAAGAGAGAGGGGGAGAGAAATATAAATATAGATTAAGATATAGCAAGAGATAAAGGAAAGAGACATTGAGTGGGGGAGAGAGATCATAATAAAGAGAGAAAGGAGAAAGGGAGAGAGAGAGAGAGGCTCAGAGAGAGAGAGAGAGAGTGATAATGAAGAGTAAGGAGAGAGATAGAGCAGTATAGAGGAGAGAGAGTGAGAGAGAAAGAAAGGGAGAGGGAGAGGGAAATAGAGCAAGAGAATGGGAGAGATAAATATTTATTTTTTAATGAGTTAGAGAAAAGCGAGAGAGCAAGACAACTAGGGAGAGGGAGTGAGAGAGTGATAAAGGGGGAGAGAGAGAGAGAGAGAGAGAGAGAGAGAGAGAGAGAGTGCTATAGAGAGAGGGAGAGTGCAATATAGAGGAGGAAAGGGGTAGAGTGCAAGAGAAGGAGAAAGAGAAAGCGAGTGGAAGAGAGAGAAAGAAAGGGAGAAAGATGGAGATAGAGAGAGGGAGGGAGGGAAAACAAGAAATAGGGAGAGGAAGAGGGAAAGAGATGGGTATATAGAGGGATAAAGGGGGCTATTAGGAGATGATTTTGGCGGCTGAGATAGAGACGAGAGAAAGGGGATATATAGAGAGCAGGAGAAAGAGTTGGGCGGCATCTTTCCCGCTCAATCTAAACGACACAACTCCCTCTCCCTCTCATGCAAGAATCTAGACATAACTCCCTCTCCCTCTTTTGTTTAATCTCAATGGTTTATTTCTTAAAGCACGAATAGGAATTAAATAGTTACCTCGTCCCTTTCTTATGGAGGGATAAAAATGCCATGTATACTTTAGAATAATTTGTATAATAATATTTGCATATTCTGAAATTAATAATATCAAATTGATTTGTTTTCTTAAAGAAAATATGTTGAAACTTACTTAAATAGATGGTTATTTTCCTTGTGCCGACTAAAATTTAATTTCCCTTTGGTTGCATTACTTGAAAACACACGTGTCGAGGTTCATTTCAAAAAGATAAAAGAAAAAATGGTTATATTCTTTATGTTATAGTTAGATTCCATTTGGATTATTCTTTTAATATGTTCTTAATGTAATTGACTCTCCTGAATCAACAAGAGCACCAATACTATTTCTCTCTTAGTTATATTGCATCCCTATCTTGCCTACACGCCCTGTATCTCCATCTTGTGTAATTGTGCTCGCCCGTCTCTCATTATTGCTACAACAAGCACAGTCGTTATCATTCACTCAAGCTCGTCTGCATGCACTCACCCAGGCCAGCAAGTCAGTTGTGTTAGGTTCGGGTCTAGGTTTATGACCCATTTATCTAATCGGGTAGGGTTCAAGTTAAGTAAGTTGAAATTGGGTTCGACAAAACTCGACCCGAAAATCTTTTTTGACACCCTTAGGGTCAGGATTTAGCAGAGTGAATTAAATGAATCTTCATGTTTAATTTTATTTTTATACTCAGGAGTAGAAAGATAGATTGATATAATGATTAATCTGCTAGCTATTGTAAATGAATTTTGAGAAATGAATACAGTTATTTATTTTGATGAACATGATTTATGATAGTTTTTGTTGATGATTGTATTTATTAAAAGAAATTAGTAGCTCTGGTAGGCTAATTAACAGATAAATAAATAATTCTTCTAAAATTAGACCCTTGGACATTATAGTATGCATGCATAACATAGATATTATTTGTGTATGTGATAAAAACACATTGTACTCATTTTATAAAGTAATATATATAAACTTTTTAAAATGGATGGGTATTGAAATGATAAATTCTACTAGTTTTTTATATAGTTATCGATTACTGCTCATTACATGTACATGTACATGTATATAGATTTTATTATTCATAAGATATATCATTATTTACATTGATTGTTATTTTTTTTACAGTTATATGTTCATACTAATATGAAATGATTACATGCATATTATTTTCTACTGTGCATTAACTGTAGTTGTAGACTCTAGTAATCTACTAAGTTATTAGTCCACTATGTAATTTTTATATGATTTTAGGATGGAGACATAATCCAGCAGAGTGAGGTAGATCAAATATTCAAGTTTTATCTAATTTTTTGAATTTGTTTATTTTTGTAGTAATGAGTAGAATGATAGACAGATATAATAATTGATCTCTTAGTTATTGTAAATGAATTTTAAGATATGAATACAATTGTTTATATTGCTTAACATGATTTATAGTTGCTTTAAATGATGATTGCATTCTTTAAAAGAGATTAGCAGCTTTGTAGGCTAATGAATAAATAAATAGATAATTCTTTCAAAATTAGTCCCTGTGGAATTACAAAGTATACAAGTATACTTATAGAGTAAGTTTAAGACCAGGAGATAAAAAAATAAAATGTTTAAATCAACTAGAAAGCCACCCTTAGCTGAAATGAACTTTTCAATAATTTTTCGCTTTCTTATGAAAAATTACGGGGCCTATTATCACCTTAATTATCAAACACTTCTTCTCATTAAGGAAACTCACTATGATTACTAATTCACTTAACACTTCCTTTTTATGAAGTTGTATGCTATAAACTTAGCATAATATAAACACATTAGAAAGGATTGTTCATTATCTTCTTATGCCTTTTGCTTTGTTATAAATTTGCTCTCCTTTAATATTATAAATTATAACTCTTTTTTTTTCTTTATTTAATTTTTAATTATAGTGGATCTTTATAATTTATATTATGCTTTTTATAACTTTTATTTATTAATTTCCTTATTAATATTATTCAGTATATTATTCCAAAAAAGAAAAAAAAAAACTAAACCCCCCCTTTTCCTTATTAATTTTATTCATATTTTGTATTGTTGAACCATTTACCCAAACCTAGTCTTTTCCTTATCGGATAAGAATTCCCGATCAAATCTAAAGCCTGCTCTTTTTGTAGTGAAGCAAAAAAATTATTCAAATCACATGCAATCCACGAAATAAAATACACGATTCCTTTTCATCCAACGGTCATAAACTGAAATACAAGTCTGCAAACGCAAGATCAACGATCAAGATCTCATCACACGAAGCATTCAACATGCACATCATTTCCAGATTCTCCAACGCCTCCTCTCCCCTCCCATCGACGATCGGCAGATCGATCTGAGATAGTGCGTCTTCCCCACTGACGAAAACCCTAATCTCTCCTTCCCTATTGCTTTGATCTGAAGCCCGTAGCAGACAAGTTAGGGTTTGGCAATCAGTTCCCTTGGATATCTCGTTGATCTCTTCGTTCATGTATGGTTTCGGGGAAAATGCTCGGCGGCAACGGTTCACGTGACAATCACCGGTGGGCGGAGAGTAAAGTTTACTCACGCAAGTCTCAGAACAAATCTTCCGGTCGGAAATCTGGAAATCCTCAGCCGCATCCCGCTGCCGATGATGTCAACTCTTCTCACCACCCCTCCTCGCCGCCGCCGGGTTCTCTACCTGCTCCCTCCGCCGCTTCGGAGGACGACGCATCCAGTCTCAATCGGCCTATTCAAGCTCTAATCAATCGAAATCACTCGAATCGACACCAGCAGCACCACCGCATGGCGACCATCAGCCTTGCATCTCGGTCGAGGGAAGAAGTAAGGGATCTCCGGAAAAAGCTTGCAGCTGAGCTTGAGCTCGTTCGAGCTATGGTAAGAAAGCTCGAGGCCCGGGAGCTTCAAGCTGCAGCAGCCTCAGCTTCATTGGCGCCAGCTACTGGCTATACCATGTCTCAGCTCTCGGCTAGCGATCCGAACCCTACTATTCCCGCCAGGAAGACAGCTTTGAGCTCTGAGGTTGCTTCCTGCCGTCCTCAGGTCAGTGTTTCTGTTATGCCTGGAGAGAGTAGTCTAAATGAGGCGGCGGAGAAAGAGAAGCGGACTCCGAAGGCGAATCAGTATTATAGGAACTCAGAGTTTCTGCTTGGGAAGGAGAGGCTTCCGCCTCTGGAACCACATGGGCACAAGAAGCATAAGGTCAGCGGGACCAAGGCAGTTGCGATGGGCGAGATGGATAGAAACGCGTTTGCAAATGCTTTCAATAGTTGCAGGGATTTTCTATCCAAGCTGATGAAGCACAAGCATGCTTGGGTCTTTAATGTTCCTGTGGATGTGAAGAAGCTGAATATACCTGATTATCACACCATCATCAAGCGCCCCATGGATCTTGGTACTATAAGCTCCCGGCTCAATAAGAATTGGTACAAAACTCCTGGAGAATTTGCAGAGGATGTCAGGCTAACCTTCAAGAATGCCATGACATACAACCCCAAAGGGCAGGATGTGCATCATATGGCTGAGCAGCTTTTGAATATGTTTGAGGAGCGGTGGCCGTCCATAGAGAGACAGTATTCTAATGTTTCTAACCCTTCACCTATGATGAAGAAGACGCCTCTTGATTTAAGGACTCTAGAAAGGTCAGACTCCACTGCACATCCAGGCCCTGTGGAGACAAAGAGTAGAGTGGTGAGTAATGTCCCACATATTGGACGGCCTCCACCATTGAAGAAGCCTAAGGCAAAAGACCCTGACAAGAGAGACATGACTTTTGAGGAGAAGCAGAGGTTGAGTAATAACTTGCAGAACCTGCCTCCAGAGAAGTTGGAAAACATAGTGCAGATTATCAAGAAGAGAAACTCATCTTTGAGCCAGCATGATGATGAGATTGAAGTCGATATTGATAGTGTAGATGTGGAAACACTCTGGGAGCTTGATAGATTTGTGACTAATTATAAGAAGAGCTTGAGCAAGAATAAGCGAAAGGAAAAGCTCGCAGTACTAGCGAGAACTGGAGTTGAAAGTAATGCAAATGAAAGGGTGCACGAAGTGGTAAGAACTATGGAGTTACTTGGTAGTTGAAGGGTTATATTTTGTTCTCATTTGAATTTACTAACTAGATGTTTCTTCTCCTTTTTCTTCACCTTCCAGATTACAGGGCCTGAGCCAACAGGAGAACACAGGGAGGGCAAAATAGGTAGCCTGATAGTGTAGATAGTTTTACTTTTTGTAGTCTTTAATGTATTTCATCTTGTGCTTATAGTATAATTGACAACAGTGATGGATGATAAAGAGGTATCTTCTGGATCACGAATAAGAGAAGAAAATAAAGGGGGAGATGCAAATAGGTCAAGTAGTTCAAGCAGCTCTAGTAGTGATTCTGGTTCATCCTCCAGTGGTAATTGAGAATTCAATTCTTGGTGCATTCTCAAATTAAGATTAGATTTAGCTCACTATGGATTATTTTAGAATCATGCAAATTCAATTCAACTTACTGTTGAGAGGGCTTGTGCAGATTCAGATAGCGAAAGCTCATCTGCATATGGATCAGATGGGGGCCAGTCACCTAGAACTTGAGTAAATTGCAGGAGGTATGAGTTACTCAATGCTAAAGTTTGGTGTTTTACTTGATCATACCAATTTCTAAATGGTTGGTTGATTTGATTTTGGGATAATATCTTGTTCAACGATCAATACTGATAAATATTGATAAACTCTTTAATCGCATGCATTTTCTCCATCTTATGAAATTTAATTTCTTAGACTGTTATGACAGAAGACTTATAATAGAAGTCCTGAACTAGCTCTATTAGGATCATTCTCATGCATTGTAAGGGGACATTGATCTCCTCTTGTTTAACCTCCAAAGCATGGAATTTCACTTAATGTGAATTTGCTTATAATTAGCTTCATATCGATGATGAGAATACACTTGATCATTAATAAATGCTCTATAAGAGGTTGTTTGGCAACGGGATTTAATGGGATTTATGCAGGATCTGCCAAACGGGATTTGAGAGTCTCGTAAATCTAATGGAAAGATAAATCCTCCATTAGCTGATTTTTTGCTTAAATCCCGGTTTTACTAAATCTTAGAATTCAACAGATTTACGAGATTTGGCCGAGGAAGAGAACAAAAGGGATAAAGATGATTGCCTTCACAGCAAGCGAGCTCCTGTAATGACTTCCAATCCAACATTGTTGAAGGAGGCGAAGAAGCTCCTTTAGCAAATCTATCAATACACTACTTCATATGAAGCCTTCAAACTTCATGTGAAGCATGTGAGGCCAAAGCAGCAACAAAGAAATGGCAAGTAAGAGAAGCAATAGTAACGAAGAAATGGAAAAGATGAAAAGTAAACCCTAGACGGACTATTTAAATAAGAATTAATCTAAGTTAGCATAATTTAATAATTCAAATTTTTAATAATTAATTCGATTAAATAAATAATTAGTAGTACAATTAATAATTAAAAAATTTAAATATATAGTTTTATAATATAATTTCAATAGTAACGAAGAAATGGAAAAGATGAAAAGTAAACCCTAGACGGACTATTTAAATAAGAATTAATCTAAGTTAGCATAATTTAATAATTCAAATTTTTAATAATTAATTCGATTAAATAAATAATTAGTAGTACAATTAATAATTAAAAAATTTAAATATATAGTTTTATAATATAATTT
>NW_021319950.1:230877-241939 GCF_001605985.2 Dendrobium catenatum | reverse complement strand
TGATATCATTATAGATGTCATGATCGGTAGATAAGTATTTTGAAAAAAATGCTAGCTACAGAGATCAAAATCAAAGGCCTTGGTCCTCTCAAGTATTTTGTTGGGAAATAAATTAACTTGAAAGAAATATACTATTATCATTTTCATTGGAAATATGTTCTAGATATTTTAAAAGGAATTGGTTTGATTGGGAGGAAACATGTAGACACTCCAACTAATCCGAACTCAAAACTAAGTGGTCTATGAAAAGGGAAGATATCAAAGATTAGTTCTGAAACTCATCTATTCGTTTGATGCCAAACCTGAATTTGCTTTTTGCTATTTGCATGGTAAGCTATTTCATTCATTCATCTCACAAAGAACTCATGGGTACTACCATAAGTATACTCATACTTCAAAGGGAACTTTGAAAGGGGACCATTCTTTGAGAAAGGTAAACTAAAATAATAGAAGTTTATGATGATATTGATTGGCTAGGCTTTGTAGATGACAGGAGATCTACGTTAGGGTATGACACTTACATTTGGATAGTTTTGTTACATGTAGAATTCAGAAATAAAATATCGTGGCAAGGAGTGGTGCAGAAGTTGAACTCAGATCCTATGCTAATGAGATTAGTGATCTAATTTGACTTAAGTTGTTCTTAGAAGAACTTCAAGTAATAGCCAAGAATCCTATGATATTATATTATGACAATAACATTGCTATCAGTATAGCACAAAACTTTGTCCATCATGATCAAACTAATCATGTGGAAGTAGATTGACATTTTATTAAAGAAAAAAATGCAAACCAGAGATCTGTGTGTTTTATTTAATCTTTTGTTCAAATTGTTGACATTTAGATAAAAGGGTTGACAATACCTCTATTTGAAACATTAAAAAAAAAGATAGACAATTATGTGATGTTTGCAAACTAGCTTGAGGGAGAGTGTGGAATGTCAGTGACATCTTTGAAAAAGAGAAAAAAAAAATAATTTAATTTGTCTTCTACCATTCTTGGAGTTTCATTTGATTGAAATCAGCACACAAATGGAAATATGGGTTGGTGGTTCTTTTTCCTTTGGAGAAATTCTTATCGGAGCTTCCAAGGCAATGGGTGGCCAGCTATAAATGCACTATTTTATGAAGCTCTCAAGGCCATTTGTTTTTCATAACTTCTCTATTAAAGTTTTCCCTCAACCTAGCACATTTTTTTGTACTCAATTTGCATTCATGTTTTTTAAATGATTTTTGTTTCTTTCTTTATTTTGTTTTACCTCCTATGTGAAATGAAAATTTTATATTAATGTCATGAAAATTTGGTTTGATTATTTTTGCAAAAGATCCAACTTAAAATTTGTTGTATTCAATTATTTTCTTTCTTTGATTGTTCACCTTTCGGGTTCTCTATATGAGGACCCTAAGAGCAAGCCATATAATTTTGATTGGACTTGATGATCAAAACAACACAACAATAAAGAAAACAATTACTTACTCCAAATAGATCCAGAAATAACACAAAGAGAGTTGTATTTACCAGTCTCCAAGCAAAGAAAGACTAGATACAAGTTGATTCACTGTTCGAGAGGTGAATCATCTCTCCCACAATTCCTAGCATCCACTATGAACCCAAACACCCAACAAAAAATGTTGTAGAAAATAAAACTCAACATAAACCTCAACTCTCCACAATCTCCTCCCTTAACAGCCCAAATCTCCTAATAAATGCCCTTTACATATTTCCCAAAGAATTTTCCCTCAAAGCCTCTTCTTCTCATATAAGTGATAAAGGAGGTCATCGGCCCCACCTGAGCAGCTGGGCTGCTGCCCGCCTGGGTAGCTGGGCTGTCAATAGCTGCCTCAAACTCATCATTTCCTATAATCTTGCTTCAACTTCTACATTTTTTAAATGTTTTTCATAGCTCTATTAACCTTATTCTAATTATTTGGTGTTGGCATTACTAATTATCATTTTTTATTTGTTCGTGCATAGTATTACATGAGGTGTGATATGTATTTGTCACACACAGCAAGGTGCCAACCTATGGGTTCCAATGAGAGGCAAATGAACAACTTCAATTCATTATCTTAGGTCCACTTATCCTTCCTAATCATTGACAATAATTTTACCATCATCTTCATCATTAACCTAATCTTAACTTTTTGGGTTTGACTTTGCCAATTCCCATTCTCCATTTGTTAATGCTAAGTGTTGTATGAGGTACCAGGCATATTCTTTGCAAATCATTTTAAATAACTTCTATTAATGTTATCTTAGATCTACCCTTTCTCCTTCCTAATTCTCTAGCACAAATTTATTCTATTGGTTTAATGTTACACTTTCTATTTACTGTTGTTCATGTTTAAATCAACTAAGTTTATTTTCAATTATCTTATTTTTCATTAATGTCACTCTAATTATTTTTTAATATAAGCATTATTTAATTTGAGAGAGTCGCCTTAGATGGTTTGGTCACATAAAAAGGCGGCCTTCCGACGACCCAGTTAAGAGAGTAGAGGTATTAGATTTGACTTGTGTTAAGAAAGGTAGGGGTAGACCTAAAAAGACTTGGTTAGAAAATATTAGGAATGACCTTTCTTTATTAGATTTAAATGAGAATTTGGCTTTTAATAGGACTCAATGGAGAAAAAGGATTCATGTAGCCGACCCCACGTAGTGGGATAAAGGCTTGATGTTGTTGTTGTTGTTGTTGTTGTAAGCATTCTTTAATTTATTGTTTCTAGTTTTGCTTAATTATCCATCATAAAATTGTCTTGTCTATCCTACTCAAGTTCTATATTCACATCTTTTTATAGCTCAACACTTAGATTCATATAACGTCATCGATGTAAGTATGGCTTTATTAAATTTTCTTTTAAGTCTCAATGATATCCTTTTATTAAATAATACTTGCACTGTAACCTTCATGCTTTAACTCTTAAAATTATATTTTCATTTATATGTTCATTTTTTGTAATATGTCCAAGATTCTTAAAATCTATAACTCATAAATATCATTTTATTTTCTAATAATATTGATTGAAAATTATTAATATCTTACCCACTAATGTTTCATATCATATAATCACTATTTATTCCATCTTCTAAATATATATTTTTATTATTCTAAATTTTCATTTATTTCAATGATTATCTCAACAATTAATACTAGTATTTGCAAAAAATATACATCAAGTTGCCTCATTTTGATTATCTCTATAAACATGTGCATAACCAACATAAAAGGATTTGCAATCAATGCTGATTCTTGATATAATCATATTTAATTATAACTTTTTGGTCACTCCATTACTTCTTTTGATACTAACCAGTAGTCTATCATACATATTTTTACACTCTTTTTTTTCCTTTGTGAGAACTAAATTTATTCTTATGGTATTCGATAATATGCTTTCTCTAAAAAAAATTATATGATCATTTCTTTCATCTCTACTTTTTTTTTATTAATTAAATGAACATAAATTTCATTTTTATTGTATATCCTCTTGTTATGAATCCAAATTGATTCTCTGAAGCTGCAAAATTTTTATATGCCTTTGTTCAATTACTCTCTCACATAGTTTTCATTTATAACTCATAAGTTTCATTGATCATAATTCTGAACCTCCAACACTATTTTTATCTGCCCATCTAATGGGTTTATTTTTATTATTATGTGTACATATTCAAGCAATCTAAATCTATTTCAATTGTTATATCTTTAATATTTTCCGCTCTAATTATTTTTTTAATATAATCATTCATTATTTTATATATATATATAATAGAGAAGTCGACTTTTAAAAAAAAATTAAGCTGCACATCAGCACCTTCACTGCACATTCTTAACTCTGGCATTTATGTCCTCATTAATAATAATAATAATTTATTATATCTATGAAACTTAAACCTATCATACATTAGTATCAATTTATCTTCTTATGATATTTGTTGATTTTTTTTAATTTTATTTATTTATTGTTTTTTTTTGTTTTTATATTCTTATAATATTTATTGATAATTGTTAATATTATACCATTTAGGGTTTGTAGATTACACTAATATAAGTTGTTTAAATTGATTGCGAATAATAGGTTTAATATCTCAAATAACACTCAATAGAAATGAATGAAAAATAAGAATTCATAATGTCGATCTGAAATATTCAGAATAATGCTAAAGATGATTATCCAATCTCTCATCTTCATCTAAAAAAATCAAACACCAACACATCACTATGAATATTTTTTTAAGCATCTTCATAATCATTATAAAGATGATATAAACTCAATATTGGTTATTTATTTAATCCTATCACAATTCGAAATTCTTTTGTCACTCTACAGCACATTTTAATACTAGTAGTGCTCTATATTTCTCTTTAATAACCTCAACATATTTTTAACACACATTTTTCTATCTTAATGTGCAACAAATCATTCTTTTGGTACTGAATCATATGAGTTCTCAAGCTCAATAAAATTATATGAATATCTATTTTATGCTATTTATATTATTTTCATCAGTTATCTTAACTCAAATTATTTTCATAGTAAATATTTTTGGCATGAAACTAAATTTGTTATTCAAAATTGACATTTTTTTTACATATATGTTCCATTAATTTCTCATTGCTTTGTTATATGACTCATATGTTTGATTCTTTTATAGTAAGCAAAATTTTAAATTTCTTTCGTTGTTTTAAATATTAGTATTAAAATGATTTTTCTTTAATTATTAGGCATCTTCTTTGTTTATAAAGTTTTGTTGAAAATATTGTTAGTCAAACCACTATAGCATCTCTCACAACTCACCAAATTTCGCCATCTTCTTTGCACATAAAGTTTTACTTTTATATTATTTTCTTGATGCTAAATCTACTTCACCTTTTAAGTCGATACATAATATATCTGAGAATTTTTTTATATATTTTTCCAACATGATTTATTCCTTAAAACTCTCATTTAAGAATTCCTCAAAATAGCATTTTCATGTTTCCTTTATTTTCTTATCTTTATACAAAATTTTATTATCTTTGCTTTTAATGAATTTGTTTTTATCAATCTTTAAATCTTTTATCTATTGACAGCTATTTTGTACATTTTCTTTTCTCCATTTTAAGTGACAAGTCTATTGTATAAATCATTAAAAGCTATTTGTTTGGCTCATTGCACTTTTTGCAAGACTTTGAGTTTTCAAATAATCATTATAACTATTAGTGTTATTGAATTTTTGCCACTCCTTGTATGTATATATATTTTTCTTCACAATCATTTGTACATCCTTGTTATGCCACTAAATATCTTTATCAATATACTATATATATTTCTAAACACTCCCAAAATAGTGCATGATCAAAGTGTTTCATAGACTTCTTAGGTATAACAACAACAATAGTAAGATGCCTTTTATCCCACTACGTAGGGTTGGCTACATGAATTATTTTTCTCCATTGTGTCCTATTAAGAGTCAAATTCTAATTTAAATCTAATTAAAAAAATCATTTTTATTACTTTCAAACAAAAGCTTTAGGTCTACCTCTATATTTTTTTATATAGGTCAAATTTAATATATCTACTCTCCAATTTGGCATATCTATTTTTATCTCAGAATTTTTGAGTTGCCCAAGTTTGTTTCTTAATTTATTAAGTTCTAAACTTTTTGGTTATTTTTGTCTTCTCTCTAGTTTGCAATCAATGAAACTTGTGATGGGAAGCAAACTATAAGAATGTTTTGGATTTTTTCACTTTTAGAAATGCCCTAGATCTCTTATACAGTGTACAAAAAGCCTCTAGCAAACCAATGAAGGTATGAGGGAGGTGCTACATAGCTAGGGCCATAACCCGACCATGCAGTTGTGTCTCTCTTGTAAGTATCTCACTCGTAGCTATGACAATCTTGCTCAAGGCTCTCTCCACATGTAGAGGAGCTCTAGAGTATAGCTTAACTTATAAAATTTAAAATGACTTGATAAATTTCTTCCTGTCATATGATTGCAAATTGAAGAGATGTTGGAAGAACCAAAATGCTTAGGATTTAATAAGTTATGAGACTAATTTGGACTCTTTGAAAACTTGGAGGCTTAAATAGACACACTTCATAATATATGGATTATTTTGATAATTTACTTGCTTACAACTTCTATAATAATCTTCTTAATGGAATTAGTCATATCACACACCAAGCTTGACTCAATTAAAACATTATAATTTGCCTCCCTTGGCAACTCATTTTGAATTATTACTAGTTTTTCACTTTTAAATTCTATCATGTCATCCTAGGATAGTTTTTTTATTTTTATTATTTATTACTAACCCTATTCCTTCAATAATTATATCTTTCGTCCATCAATCCACATATTATTCCAACCTCATTTTTATTATTAGCATTTCTAGCATACACTAATTTATATAACCTTCCCTAATGTGATTAGATATTTCTCCTTTCCATTTAAGTTAACTAGCCATATTTATTCCTCTTCTAGTCATTATGTCCAGCAATTCTTCTTTTTTCCCTTTCAAAACCCTAAATGCAAAACTCATCTTAGAATAAACTAAGATCAGTTGTAATTCATATATGATATGACATGAGGGAAACTAATGCAATTCCAATTCCTAGCATCATCACAACAAGGAATTCATATGCATCATATCTATTGTTCTGGTAAACAACAAATTAGCTTGAAAATAATTGCTTCTAGTTGAAGTCGGGATTCCAAGGAGAGTGATGGCGGATTGCTTGATATAATTGGGTGAAGGCCTTGTCTTATTTAAATTAAAAGTGGTGTATGTGGGACTTCAAAGTATCTTGGCAAATGAATTGAAGTTAATGACCCTTCAGCTGCATTATTAATTAGAGAAAGGATAATCATTCTTATTTTATCAGCCACTTGAGGAATGACATTGAATACTAGCATATTAAATTTAAGGATAAAATACATATAACATAGTCATCATCACAAGTGAGTGCAAAAAGGCAAATAGGCTACTAGGCTTTCGGGTGAACTGGTCCATCAGCTTTCTAAAGGGATTAGAATAACATGCATGGATATTAAAGTTGGTCTGACCTGTCCCATCATCGACATTAGTTAAGAAGGTTTAGAAACAACTGCCTAAAAACCCTTGTACTAGAGGCTAAAAAATAGATGGATAAGATAAATTATCTAAAGAATCATATAATAAAGATTATTTCTTTTTTTTAGGAGGGGCACCTGAGCTAAAGGGGGATCCACCCCTGTATGTTTGGCTTAGAAGCCAAGCTTAGGCTAATTTAAGTTGGTTAGTAAGCCTGAACCAAACAGCTCCATGTTCTCTCAAATTGTTCATGATTTTTTGGTTTCATGATAATTCTATGAAATAAGATGTATGCGCAGTCCATTTTGTTAGAGATTGTTGACTTAGGCTTCGTTTGGGACGACTTTTTTTCTGCTTCCTAAAACAATTTTTTGTACTAAAAAATTGTTTTATGAAGCAGTAAGAAAGCCGTCCCAAACGAAGCTTTAATGGATTGGATAAACAACATAGCGATGCTATAGTGATCTCATTTCTAAACTAATACAGCATCTATTTAGTTATCTTGAAAATTTTGAATCATTTTAAGTGTTTCTCCTCTTATTCTTTTGCACTCATGTTTGTTTTCAAAGTCAAGTTTCAAAATAACAAAATTGCTTCTCTAATTTATTGCAGATATATAAACCCTAATGTGAAAAAAATGTTGATGATCATGGCTTGTGTGACTCTGACTCTGATTCTTCAAGCATTTGGCTTAGTTCAACTTGGCTCTAATTGCTGTCAGGACAAAGGTGCAGATCTTGGTTTCTTGAATTGTTAACATTTAGCAGTTGGGAGAAATTGTTCAGTGGTAGAGATCTGAGATCCTCAGCCTGAAATATTCTGTCTTCTGAATGTTGTAAGGTAAAATCCAATGTAGAAATGTCATCTGTAGCATTTTATATTTTCTCCCACCATTAGTGGTCATGGATTTGCAACTAAGCAGTATTAGGTGTTCTTCTCTTTCCCTTAAAAAGGGAGATGGATAAGCTTGTTGCACCTGCAGAACATCTGTGGTAGTATTTGATTTTTAATCTTCAGAAAATATTTAGATAGTGGTAGCAGTAATATTTCTGGCCTTAAGTGTCTGCACCTTTGCCATTTGGTTGAAAAATAAAGTAGTAATCAATCTTTTGTGTGTGTTTTCTGTTATCTTTAAGCTATGAAGCCTTAACAAAATTATAATATAAAGACTAATGAATCATCTTTTAAATAATGCTTATCCATTTTCTTTTCAGAGATAATGCTGAATTTCTTTTTGGTTAAGAACAAATAAAATGTTTCATGTTTCCCATGACGAAGACTTGATATTTATTTATCTAAAATTTATGTATATTTGTTTATTTAAAAAATTAAGTAATTTTGAATAAAAGTTTTAAGAATTCCACATGCAAATGAATAAATTTGAGCTTTAATGATATATTTTATTTATTATCTAGAAATTTATATGAGTAATCATGAAATTGTTAGGTAGAGATGAGCAATAAAAAATGTATAGGTGGAATTAATAAGTGGAAATTCTTTTTAATGTTCAGTAATCCCCTCTATTTTTTATTATATATTTTTTTGCCCAATAGTTATCTTAAAATGTCTATAAATATGTGTCTCCCTCTAATTTTTACTCTATTTTTTTCATTCAATAGTTATTTTGTAATGCTTAAAAATATGGGTTGATATGCATTGTAATTTTAAATTTTTTTGAATGAAATAATTTTGTGGAAAACTTTGTTCATTTGTTTAGTGTGTGGTGGCTTTAAATGTATGCATTTTCTTTGATATAATTTGATATTTATTTTTATTTCTTTTATGTTACTTACAAATTCTCTTAAACACATATTATAAACACTCCTTAAGACTAATAAACAAGCAATTAAAAGCTAAAAACATTTTTAAACACTCTCACATAGCCATTAGCCCAAATAGTGAACACTTTAACATAGTCTTATTCCCTACACCTCAAATTATTTTTAAACTCCACCATCAACTTCATATGACAAGTTCACATCCTAATCTAATATTCTACAATCATTTACAGTCATTTATATAACCTTCTTTAATTTTTGTGTTAATTGCTTATAGTAAAACTAGTTGTTTATTTATCAAAATTTAAATAGTTTGTCATCTTAAGGGCTTAGGCTTATAAATCTTGACATTTTTTTATTGCATGCATAAAAATATGTGTATAAAATTTAGTATGTTTAGAGTTTAAAAAAACTTTGTCAAAAAGGTCTAAACCGCCTAACAAGAGCTTGGGATGTAAGAGGTCTTTGTGCTAAGGGTGTCAATATTTGATACGACCCAAAAAGGCAACCTAAACTTGACCTTAAAATTTTAAATTAGGGTCAACCCTTTTGTCATACGGGTCGGGATCGAGTTCAACAAACCGACTCATTTTAAAAAACAAGTCTGGTTCGGGTTGATGTGAAAACCTGAGAATGACCTGCTCGCAACCTGTCAAACAGTTGGTCCGAGTCCACCATCATAGTCTCCCGCATAACAGGAATCTATGCAAGGTTTGAGCGGCCACTTGAAGAGATTTACAATGTGCGGGTTGAGTGCAGGTTGTCAAAGGAATGGCTGGCAGAGTTGGGCGTGGGCTAATGTGGAAGACTAGAAAGTGTCAGTGTCTATAGAACTGGCATGTCAATCAACAACTTTATATCATCTCCGACGAGGTTCGACTGGTGCCTTTGGGAGCCAAGTCCGGCGAACGCTACATGTGCTTCGTTGCCATAATTCTTGTCCGCTACCCTAAATGGTTCAAGGCCGAAATCTTCTTCGACAGACCCTAGCGTTCTCACGAGTGACTTGACCCCGTAAAATCCGGGTTACCATGTCAGGTCGGGTCAACCCGATAACTTGATTGTTGGGTCTGGATCTAAACTCTCAACCCGTTTACAAAACTAGTTTGGGTTAGGGTTAACTCATTTGAACCCGGGTCAGTTTCGAGTTCGACCCGAACACGACCCAAAACCCGATTTTTACACCCCTGCTTTGTACCCCCCTCATCACCTGGAAGTTCTTTAAACTTATAATACATTTTATTATTACATTTATATTTCAACTTTCACAATCTCTCTTATATAACCATTTCCCTCTAACATCTCTCTTCATATTAAAAAATAAGATACCTAAATCTATTTCTTACGACTAGATCGAAAACTTAACTAAGATTGCTGATTCTTTGGATCTTAGGATTCATGAAAATGCTATTAAAACAAAGGACTAATTGATGATATTAAAACTTATAAGATACAACGATTACATTATCAAATGCAAACTATTCTAAATCATTTACAAAATAATAGGAATCACATCCCATGCCCCGCCAAAAATCATAGTATACTTTTAAATGATGATGATTCTTACATAAGCCAAGGAGATGACCAACCTAATAAAAGATAATCCAACCATAGGAATAGAGGTAGAAGAGATCATCTTCATAGGAGTGTTGATGATTTTAATAATCCCTATGACTGTTAAAGTTAAAGCTTTTAACTATGATGAAGTTAAAGCTTTTAACTATGCTGACAACCATAACCCTAATAGGTTTCTAGACTGGTTAGTCCAAATGGATGATTTCTTATAAGATAGATGATTATCAAAGAGTTTATTTTGATTGGACATGCCAAGATCTATTAGACTAATACTTTAGTTAAAATCATAGATTATGAAGGACCACTCTTATTTTGAATAAAATGAATGAGATATTAAAAATCAAATATTGTCTAAGGCATCATGATAAGAAATTACATGGGAAATTATTAACTCTAAGGAAAGGTAGTATCGTTGTAACTGAATATCTGAATACATTTGAAGACCTAATTTCTAGGACTAACTATGTTGATAATGACTAGTAACTAGCTAATAAATTTGTCCTTGGACTTAGGATAAAGTTTAGGAATGAGGTAGAATTATTCGATCCCCAGATCTTAGAGGAAGCATTTCATTATACTTTATTAGTAGAAAATCAAAAGAAACTCAATTTCATCCCATAAGTCCACTATTAGAACCATGCCACTTATTGGCAC
>NW_021319950.1:104450-230312 GCF_001605985.2 Dendrobium catenatum | reverse complement strand
CTCTATATATATATATATATATATATATATATATATCACCTAATAGTAGTTATCTTGTAATGTCTATAAATATATTTCTCTCTATTTTTTTTTTTTTACTTTTTTTTCTCTCAATAGTTATTTTGTACTGCATATAAATATGGGTTGATATGTATTGTAATTTTTAATTTTTCATTTTTTTGATTGAAATACTTTTGTATATTTTTTTTTTTTTTTCATTTGTTTAGTGCATGGTGGCTTTAACATATGCCCTTTCTTTGATGTAATTAGATAGTTATCTTTATTTCTCTTATGTTACTTACAAATTCTCTTAAACACATATTCTAAACTATCCACAGCTCTTTCTCCACTTCATAAGCATTCCTTAAAACTCCACCATTAACTTTATATGACAAGTTCACATCCTAATCTAACATTCTAAAATCATTTACAGTCATTTATCTTACATGAAAGTCGCTCTCTAAAGTGATCTTTCAAATCAACCAAAATTAAATTAGTCTTAGCATTTCTACTAATATACCCATCTAACCTCTCTTCGTCCCACTATAAATTTCATAACACTTTTCTAAATATCAAACTAAAGATCCATAGCCTTTTTTAGCCATTAATTTTACTAAGAGGCTATCTACCACCATCATATTTAATATCAGAGCGAATTTGAAAAAATACCCACTAGCTAGAACGTTTGAACAACTTAAGAGAATTTTCTCAATATGGAATTGGCTCCAAAAGCTTGAGAGTTACTCATGGGCGGATCCCCATACAAGTGAGGGGGGGCAAATGCCCACCCTCAAAAATTTTTTTTTTTTAATTTTAGAGGGTATTTTTTGGAACATTTTGGATATTTTGGGTATTTTGCCCCCTCTCAAAAAAATTTTTGCCCTAATTTTATCAATCCTAATCATTTTTGTCCATCCCCTACCAAAAATTTTTTTTTTGCCCATCCTAAAAAAAGAAGCTGGATCCGCCCCTGGAGTTACTCCAACAAGTTTGAGATAAGTAAATCATTCTTATGATATATTTATCTCATTTTAATAACTTGGATATATACTATATTAATTTTCAAGTCTATGGTGTATGCATGGAATACAATCAATGAGCTCCACCAATGCCTAACCAGAATCCCTATTTGAACCTACCATAAACTTTTTTCTTGAGTGAAAATTTATTAAGGGTGTGCTCCACCTCATGAAAAATACGACATTACCTTAATGCGTACAAAACTTTGTATAACCTTCTTTAATTGTTGTGTTAATTGTTTATAGTAAAACTAGTTGTTTATTTATCAAAATTTAATAGTTTGTCATCTTAAGGGCTTAGGCTTATAACTCTTGACATTTTTTTTTATTGCACTCAAAATTGCATGCATAAAAATATGTGTATAAAATTTAGCGTGTTTAAAGTTTAAAAGAACTTTGTTAAAAAGGTCTAAACGGCCTAACAAGAGATTGGAATATAAGAGGTCTTTGTACTAAGGGTGTCAATATTTGACAAGACCCAAAAACTCATCCCAAATCTAGCATGAAAATTTCGGATTAGGGTCAACCCTTTTGTTATATGGGTTAGGATCGGGTTCAACAAACCGACATGTTTCAAAAATCGGGTATGGTTCAGGTTGACCTGAAAACGTAAGAATGGCCCGCTCGTGACGTGTCAAACAGCTGGCCTGAGCCCACCATTGCGGTCTCCCACGGGACAGGAATTTATGCGAGGTTTGAGTGGCCACTAGAAGAGATCTACAACGTGCAAGTTGAGCGCTGGCGTGGGCTAACATGGAAGATTGGAAAGTGTCGGTGTCTATAGGAATGGCACGCCAATCAACAAGTTTATGTCATATCGACGAGGTTCGAGTGGTGCCTGTGAGAGTGAAGTTTGGCGAACGCTACATGTGCTTCATTGTCAGAGATCTTGCCTGCTACCCTAAATGGTTCAAGGCCGACCTCTTCTTCGATGGACCCTAGCATTCTCACTCGAGTGACTCGATCAGGTAAAATTTGGGTTTCCATGTCAGCTCGGGCCAACTCGATATGGTCGGGTTCGGGTCTGAACATTTGACCCGTTTACAAAACTAGCTCGAGTTAGGGTCAACCCATTTAAAACCGGGTTAATTCCGAATTCGACCTGAACACAACCCGAAACTCTACTTTAACACCCCTGCTTTGTACCCCCCTCCTCACCTGGACGTTCTTTAAACTTATAATACATTTTGTTCTTACATTTATATTTCAACTTTCACTATCTCTCTTCTATACCCATTTCCCCACATCTCTCTTCATGTTAAAAAAAAAAAATCATCTCTTAGCACCTAAATTAATTTCTTAAGATCATATCAAAAACTTAACTAGGATTGTTGATTCCTTGGATCTTAGGATTCATTAAATGCTATTATGATAAAGGACTAATTGATGCTATTAAAACTAAGATACAACGACTACAGTATCAAATGCAAACTATTCTAAATCATTTACAAAATAATAGGAATCACATCCCATGCCCCGCCAAAAATCATAGTATACTTTTAAATGATGTGATTCTTACATAAACCAAGGAGATGACCAACCTAATAAAAGATAATCCAACCTTAGGAATAGAGGTAGAAGAGACCATCTTCATAGGAGTGTTGATGATTTTAATAATCCCTATGATTGTTAATGTTAAAGCTTTCGACTATGATGACGACCATAACCCCAATAGGTTTCTAGATTGGTTAGTCCAAATGGATGATTTCTTATAAGATAGATGATTATCAAAGAGTTTATTTTGATTGGACATGCCAAGATCTATTAGAATAATACTTTAGTTAAAAAGTAGAGATTACGAAGGACCACCCTTATTTGGATTAAAATGAATGAGATATTAAAAATCAAATATTGTGTAAGGCATAATGATAAGAAATTACATGGGCAATTATTAACTCTAAGGAAAGGTAGTATCGCTGTAATTGAATATCTGAATATCTTTGAAGACCTAATTTCTAGGACTAACTATGTTGATAATGACGGGTAACTAGCTAATAAATATGTCCTTGGGCTTAGGATAAATTTTAGGAATGAAGTAGAGTTATTTGATCCCCAAACCTCAGAAGAAGTATTTCATTATACTTTATTAGTAAAAAATCAAAAAGAAACTCCATTTTATCCCATTAGTCCACTATTAGAACCATGCCACTTATTGGCACTACCAATTTGCCTAAAGCTCTTACTAATGATGGGAGTTCTAAAAATAATGAAATTATTTACTTTAAATGTTACAAAATGGGTCATACACAAAAACAATATAAAGCCCAAATTCTTTTGTTAGAAGAAATTGAGACTCATGTAGATGATGATCTAAAATAATTTATGATCATACGCTTCTTTCTGATGAGGAGTTAGAGTTAATAGGTGACCGCTAAATTAATGTGATGCAATGTGTAACTATAATAAAAAATATAATTTTTTGTTTAGTAGGATTTTCTATTGCCTACAATTATGACATTTTGACAAATTCTAAAATGAGTTTCTTTATTCATCATTTGCTGTTATTCATTGAAATATGTGCTTAATTAGTTGAAATAGGTGATTATGTGGAAATCATAAAGGGTTAGAAAAAGTTCTATTTAGATGGTATATGCACATTTTGTTTTAGAGTTATGATTATATTTTAATTCGCATCCGCCCCGAGTGTTATCAAACATCTAAGTTTAAGAAATTACATGCAAGGTCTTGTAACCTATTCAAAGTTCCTACAAAAAATGGATCAAAGCTTATCACCTTGATTTGCTTGATGATATTCCAATATATCCTGCTATTAATATTGAAGATATTTAATTATACGAAGGAGTTAGTAAATCTCCACTTGTTCGATCTAACTCTTTAGCATGAAACGTAGTTCCCCACTTGCAAAATTCTTTATTTTTGGAGATTAATTATATCATCACTAAGTAAGCATTAATTGATTTAGCTGTTGAGCATCATTTCTTAGTTTATTGGAAGAATAAACCACATAGTGATGATACATGCTTTACTAAGACTAACTTAGAGACTTTGGCCTCACCAAGGTTTTAAAGATCGGACCGGACCGACCTGTCCAACATGTTCAACCAGGAATCAGTCTGAAGGCCAGTTCAATTTTCAGCCTGAAAATTGATTTTGTATCAAACTGGTACAGTATCAAATGCAAACTATTCTAAATCATTTACAAAATAATAAGAATCACGTCCCATGCCCTTCCAAAAATCATAGTATACTTTTAAATGATGATGATTCTTACATAAATCAAGGAGATAACCAACCTAATAAAAGATAATCCAACCTTAGGAATAGAGGTAGAATAGACCATCTTCATAGGAGTGTTGATGATTTTAATAATCCCTATGATTGTTAATGTTAAAGCTTTCAACTATGATGACAATCATAACCCCAATAGGTTTCTAGACTGGTTAGTCCAAATGGATGATTTCTTATAAGATAGATGATTATCAAAGAGTTCATTTTGATTGGACATGCCAAGATCTATTAGACTAATACTTTAGTTAAAATCATAGATTATGAAGGACCACTCTTATTTTGAATAAAATGAATGAGATATTAAAAATCAAATATTGTCTAAGGCATCATGATAAGAAATTACATGGGAAATTATTAACTCTAAGGAAAGGTAGTATCGTTGTAACTGAATATCTGAATACATTTGAAGACCTAATTTCTAGGACTAACTATGTTGATAATGACTAGTAACTAGCTAATAAATTTGTCCTTGGACTTAGGATAAAGTTTAGGAATGAGGTAGAATTATTCGATCCCCAGATCTTAGAGGAAGCATTTCATTATACTTTATTAGTAGAAAATCAAAAGAAACTCAATTTCATCCCATAAGTCCACTATTAGAACCATGCCACTTATTGGCACGACCAATTTGTCTAAAGCTTTTACTAATGATGGGAGTTCTAAAAATAATGAAATTATTTACTTTAAATGTTACAAAAGGGGTCATATGCAAAAACAATATAAAGCCCAAATTCTTTTGTTAGAAGAAATTGAGACTCTTATAGATGATGATCTAAAATAATTTATGATGATACACCTCTTTCTGTTGAGGAGTTAGAGTTAATAGGTGACCGCTAAATTAATGTGATGCGATGTGTAACTATAATAAAAAATGAATAGAGGATTGCAAAAGAAAAATATTTTTAGTATGTATATTGTATGTAATGAGAAAAAGTGGAGGTTAGTTATATATAGAGGAAGTGCAATGAATATCATCTCAACTCATACAATTACTGGAGCCAATCTCAAGATTGAACCACACCCTTAACCTTTCTATGTTAGTTGGGTCAATTATTTATCTTTGCCCATAATAAGTAGGTGTCTCATCCTCATCAAAATTGATATTTATGGAGATCAAGTTTGGGGTAATGTCCTTATAATAACTCTTAGACTTCAAAAGATATATTTTGACCTACAATGATAAAAAAAAAAATATTTCATGAGTCGTTATAAGCCCATATAACAAACCATCTTCGTCATAACATAATTATTTTTATTCTCTAAGTACAGTAACTTTTTTCTATTTTTTAAGCATTATTGTAATTCCTTAAGAAATTAACACATATTTATAAAAGTAAATTTTTTTAGACTGTTAAGTGTTCATTTTTCAAATCAATTTCACCTGTTCATTTTAAACATGCTTAGCAAATTTATGAATTTTTTAATAATAGTTTTATCCCCATATTTGAAGATATAAAATAATTTTATGCTAAAGTTAAATAATTGGCAAAATGACCAATATATCCTTAGACTTTTTTGTTATAAAAAAATTAACATATGAAAAAAAGTTTCTAAATTGACATTCATCCTCATTTTGTTAACAAAGAAGGGAAGAAAAAAAGAAAAAGAAAAATAGATCGAGGAGTGAGAAAAGAAAAAACTAGAATTTAGATGTTGTAGAGTCATTTTTACTAAGTAGGCCACACTATGCTTAACTAAAATTTTATAAAGAATATTAACTTTTTTTCTGATTAAATTTATGTTTTTATTATAAAAAAATTAGATAATTTTGCACTAGTAAAATTTTCACCGCATAACTTTTTATATGTTATAGAGATAGAGATTTTAAACATTCTAAATATATTTTTAAAAATTTTATACCAAATGGAAAATAATTCAGAATTTGAAAAATAATATTTTAGTATAATTAGAGTCTTAAAGTAGTTTTTTGCACAATCTCTAATAATTTGATTATTTTTTAAAAATATAATTTTTTTCTTAGTAGTATTTTCTATTGTCTACCGTTATGACATTTTGACAAATTTTGAAACGTATTTCTTTATTCATCATTTATTGTTATTCATTGAAATATGTGCTTAATTAGTTGAAATATGTGATTCTATGGAAATTAGAAAGGGATAGAAAAAGTTCTATTTAGATTATATAAGCACATTTTGTTTTAGAATTATAATTATATTTTAATTTGCATCCACCCCGAGTGTTATCAAACATCTAAGTTTATGAATTACATGTAAGGTTTTGTAACTCATTCAAAATTCTTACCAAAAAGGATGAAATTCTTATCACCATGATTTGCTTAATGATATGCTAATATATTATGTTATTAATATTGAAGATATTTAATTATATGAAGGAGTTAGCTAATCTCTACTTATTCGATCTAACTCTTTAGCATGAGACATAGTTCCCCACTTACAAAATCTTTTATTTTTGGAGATTAATTATATCATCATTGAGGAGGCACCAATTGATCTAGCTGTTGAGCATCATGTTTTAGTTTGTTGGAATAATAAACCACATAGTGATGATACATGCATGACTCGTACTGACTTATAGACTTTGGCTTCACCAAGGTTTTAAAGATCGAATTAGACCGATCGGTTCGACATGTTCAACCAAAACCCAGTCTAAGGTCAGTCCGATTCAGCCTGAAAATTGATTTTGTATCAAACTGGGATGAACTGACCAAAACTACCGGTTGAACCGACGAACTAGAGAACTGGTCCTAGTTTCCTCGAATCAATCGGTTTAATTTTTAAAATATTTAAATGATTAAATAGATTAATTTAATACATTAAAAATAAAAATATTAAGTAATATTTATAACTTGATAAATTAATTTAAATTTAAAAGCTTAATTTTTAACTAAAAATTCAAACCAATCATTTCAAATGTCTCTATCACTCCATGTGAGTTCTTACCCCATCTTATCTCAAAAGATAATATAAAATAAAAGAACTACTAATAGAAAGTTTCCTAAGTAATGTGATACTACATAAGTTGAAGTTCTTATTTTTTAAGTTTACAACATATGGTATATATTTTTTGAAATAGAATAGATTTTTTAAATAAACTTTTTATGAAATAAATAACAATTTTTAATTAATAATGATAACCAAATTATATATTTCATTTATTATTTATGTACTATAAAATTTATTTATTTATTATTAATAAATGATCTAATATTAATAATTTATATATGTAAATTATAATATGAATTTAATATATAATTTATATGTATAAATTACATCTAAACATATAACCTAAATTATTAGTAATTTATATTAAATTTAAAATTTTATATGTAAGTTAAATTTTTGCTAATATGAATTAGTTTTAAAGATTGTAGGTGTTTAAATTTAAAATTACATAAGATATTATTAACGTGTGAATTTAATTTATTTTCTAATAAAAAAATCATGTCATTACATGATTATTCTATCATTTAAATTTTATTTAAATAACTTTTCATATCTATTCTGTCATCCGATTCAACCCTAGTTCGACCTTGATCAAACCAATGAACTCTGAACCTCTCCTTCTTTCGGTATTATGTTCGGTACAATGTTTACAACCTTGGGCCCCACAACTAGTAGAAGACTACTTGGATTTTAACTCTGAGTTGATGTAACAAATTATCTATGATAATTAACTTCTATCTACTTTATAGTAATGTGCCAACTAAGTTCGAGAAAGAGAAATATTTTGTAACTAAAAGATATAATAAGCCAAAGTTATATGATCCAGGCAATCTCCATGATTTTATCATTTTCATAATTTTCTTATTAAAAAATCATATATGTAATTTATTTTAATTTTGTAATTACATACTTAATGCTTATTAATATTTTGAAATTAAACTCAATGTCATCACAAATCTATTCATTATTCTTCTAATTTCTCTGGTTTGACGGACAGGACTCATGCGCATGACGTCATGAAGTCCGCTACATACTCGGCTATAAAACACTTCGGGCCAAATGGCCCGACCAGCTCAACAGTGGCGCTCTAGAACCCTAAAACGCCGCGGTTCTCTTCAACATATTTGTTCCGCTCCCTCTCGTCTTAATTCTCTTTTCGGTGCCTGTCAACTCGTCTTCTTCCATCTTCTCTTTTTTCGACCGTCATGAGAACCGCTCTCCTCCGATCCGTGGAAACCGCGCTTAGAAGAGGTTCTTCCTCTTCCCATTTTCTGCTCAGACCTTTCTCCTCGGGCTCTTTACCCGATCGAAAGGTCGCCATTCTTGGCGCAGCCGGCGGCATCGGCCAGCCCCTCTCTCTTCTCTTGAAGCTGAATCCCCTCGTTTCCAGTCTCTCCCTCTACGATATCGCCGGTACTCCTGGTGTCGCCGCTGATGTCAGCCACATCAACACTCGGGCCGAGGTACGAATTTCTCTCTTGTTTAATTCTTTTGAGTATGCGAATCACAGCTTTAGATCCATGGATTTTCGTAGGTGGCGGGATACGCGGGAGAGGATCAGCTCGGGAAAGCCTTGGAGGGATCAGACGTCGTTATAATACCCGCTGGAGTCCCAAGGAAGCCGGGTATGACTCGTGATGATCTCTTCAACATTAACGCGGGGATCGTGAAATCTCTTGCCACCGCCATCGCTAAGTACTGCCCAAATGTATGCAATCGTTCTATTAACACTTTTTTGCTTTTCGATTTTCTTGATCTCATCCTGCATGTGTATTAATTTGTGCAGGCACTTGTTAATATGATTAGCAACCCGGTGAACTCAACGGTGCCCATCGCTGCGGAGGTGTTTAAGAAGGCAGGTACCTATGATGAGAAGAAGCTTTTTGGTGTTACCACTCTTGATGTTCTCCGGGCAAAGACCTTCTATGCTGCCAAGGCTAAGGTTCCAGTTGAGGGTAAACATTTCAGGCTACTGATTTGCACCATAAGCTCTTTGGCTGTGCTTTTAGAGTCATTTGAAGGATTTTGGTAACGCCATTTGGTATTTAATGTCAAATTTTATGCAGAGGTTAATGTGCCTGTAGTTGGTGGGCACGCGGGTATTACCATCCTGCCTCTCTTTTCACAGGTGATTCTCTTAGTTTTCTTTCTATTATTAATTGCTTTTTTGCTGGCTTAGATTTATGTTCTCTTTTTTCCGAGTGTGCGATTCATTTCAAGGTGTATGTTTGATTTGATTTCGTGCTGCGTTTTTTTATTGAAAGGCAACTCCGGCAAGCAATTCCTTGTCACACGAAGATATTAAGGCTCTTACAAAAAGAACCCAGGATGGAGGAACTGAGGTGGTGGAAGCAAAGGCAGGGAAAGGCTCTGCAACCCTGTCTATGGCGTAAGTCTGGAACTACATTCCAATTATCATGTTGTCATATGTCCTAGCTGATTCATTCAGTCCTTCCTTCAAAGTTGCTACCACTTAGTTTCATATTTTTGCTATCCTTAACTCTTGAGAAATAAAATAGCTTTATTTTTTTTGTTTATTATATGTTTAGCTTTTTAATTCCTTATGTGTTTGTGTTATGAAGGTATCTTTTTTGTAAACCCTTGTAGGCTCTTTTGTTTCATTTTCTTTTGGCTTAAATCTAAAAACCTTGCCCCAGGCCCTTACCTACAAAATGGAAGTCCGTGTTTGATTCCTTAAAAACAAGTCCAAATTGTGATTAAGAATAAGTTCATTGATTTATTGAATTTGTTGGTTCACCCAGGGATTTTATTAATACTTATTAATGGTTGATTTTGACAAAGATAAGTTTTGTACATTTATTGCAGATTATAGATAAACTTGGATAGACCTTATATGGAATGAATTAATCTTTATACTTAATATTTGATTTCTTATGACCTTTTCCTTTGAATTTGTGTTTTTCGCTTTTTTTATGTGCTTCCTTGTTTATTGTGTCAAGTTTTTGTGTTTTCCTCTGTACTGTTTTGATTAAAAGCAGGCTTACTTTCTGTGGCTGAATGAGGAATCGGTGCAGTTATGCAGGTGCCATTTTTGCTGAAGCGTGCCTAAAGGGCCTGAATGGGGTTCCAGATATTATAGAATGTTCTTTTGTCCAATCAAATATTACGGAGCTACCTTTCTTTGCGTCAAAGGTGATTTATTTTACATTTTTATACGCATGTATTTTCACTTTCCTTTTTTTGTCCAAAATTTTTGTTTGTTCAGTATCACCTTTTCAACTCATGCTTGATTTGCATTATTATTTGTTTTTTATGTTGCTTTTGTTGTATACGTAGTATATACTCAACAACTAAACCTCCTGTTGTTAGGCCATTAGCATCTTTCTTAAAAGTTGCAAATTGCAATAGCATGATGGAAGTTTGACTAAATTATGTAACCTTGAACTCATTGTAGGAAAATGTTGATACTTTATAGGTTTCCTATCTATTAGCATATAAACAATACATTTGCATCTAAGTGGAAGCTTCTTTAGTTTCTATACGAAATTTAACTGAGAATAAGCTTTCCAGTAACGAAGGATCAGTTTTTTTGCTTGCGATGAATATATATTAGATGAGTTTTTTTTGCTTGCGATGAATATATATATATATATTTCTGTATTTTTAACACCCATTTGTACATTTAATCAACCCTAATCAATCAAATTCCTGTTCTCAACATTTCTCTTCTTGAAGTCAAGGTTTGCTTATGTTTCCATAATCATTATGTGCAAATTGGTTTCAATAACTTTCCTTTTCATCTTTGATTCCTTTATTTCCTTTCATTACCTTTGGATGAATGCTTTAGTTCTGTTATTGATAAACTTCACTGATGTTTCGTCATGACCACATGAAATGGGAGCAATTTTTTTTTTAATTGTGGTTTGGAATGGTGTTAGATACTAAATCCTTATTCCAAGTTCAGTTGACTTAAGGTTTTAATAGAAAAAAAGCTTTTTAAGTTATTGTTTTTATAAGACAGTTTAGGGGAATATTTACAATATCAAAGTTTTATTGAGCATTTTGTGTTAAGTCACATGAGAGTATTTAGTCCAACACTACTAGTTAAAAAATATGTTAATGTAGAAATACCATGCAGTTGACCTTTACCTATAAGCTGAAGCTTTTGCACCACCTACCAGTGTATTGGTCATTTCAAGCATCACAATTCCACTTTCTTAGCAATTGATATTATAGCTAATAGCTTGACTAGATGTTCATGATGTTTGTAGCTTTTATAGGTTCTGATCCTACATTGATCTTGTAAGGTTCTAAAGTAGATAATTACCAAACACTCTCCACATGGTTGAGTGGTTTTTTGGTCATGTCATTTGATGATTTTGTAAAGCTTTTGTATGGGTAGACTATAGAGTGAAGGCCAATGTTGAGAGTTCTTATTTGGTGGGGTTGTTTGTTATGGCATGTGAGAGTATTGAGATTAGTCTTACATCATATTGTTAAAAAATATGTTAGTGTAAAAATATTATTTGTGTGACCCTCATCCATAAACTCAAGCTTTTGTGTTAATGTGTATCCACCAACTAGTGTATTGGGCTCAATTTAGCTTGGTCGGTGTTTCATCCTAACAATACTTTGAAATCGAAGGGCTCTAAGAGATTCTGAGAAGCTGCACTTGAATTTATATCATATCAAGAAGAATTAAAAAAAAAAACTACTAAACATGTTTGTGTGCTACATAAGATTCTTAGTGTTGGGAAGTATAATTACATAGTGAAGCAAATAAGAAAAATAAAAGAGCTGTGAAGAAGAAAGATCACCAGGGTTTAACATCGAAAAACCTGAAACTAGAAAAAAATCATGGAGCCACACTACACTGAAAAATCCACTTTTAAAATTGGGAGATTGTAAAAATCTCTCTTCTTACACTCTCTCTTCGTATCTCTTTACTTCACATTCAATGATCTACTCAAAATAGATTAGAGATACACTTTAAATCATCCAAAGGATGCAGCTCTTCAAGTGAAATAAGAAAAAGAGGGAAGAAAAACTGCTCAACCTAACTCATAGTATCGTGGCGTTGGGGGTTGGAGCACCTCAGCACTCTACTCTCTCTCCAGATCGACTAATTAAATAGCTCCTCAAGCAAGCTCCTTTTCAATCTCAAGCAACTCACTAAAAACTGTAGACTTTTTAATTTTTTTTAATTGGATTTAACTCCAATATCTTACATCTTTTTTTACATGCACAATTCCGGGAGCAACTTTTTTTTTTTTTTTTCTTGATCACAATGGCATTCTAGCTTCCGTAAGTATTTCTTCCTTTCCATTGTTTGCTTTGTAAGTTATGTGACCTTGCCATCTTCTTTTTTCACATTGCTTGATTTGTATGGTATTATGCTATATAGAATATGGTACTCATGTTATATATGCTGTGCTTCTAATCAAATTTAATAATTTTCTTGTTTATTTAACATCATGAAAATCCTATTTATTTAACTGTTTATTATGTAAAATACTATTTTTGAATGGTAGTTCTTATGCATTATTATTTAGTATTTACTAATGTCTATAAATTTCAATATTATTGGGTGCATTTCTCTCCATTTGTTGTATAAATTAATGCTTTAAGTTGCAAAAGATTGCCTCCAAAGGTTTTATTTATAATACATGTTTGAAATCTATTTTTATTGAGGCAAGCTCTTTTGCTCATGCCTTTATTTTTCCTTTATCCTAATATGATTTTGGGACAGAACTTGTTGATGTTTTCATTTGTTAGAAGAAATAGAGAATTATAAATTTATAATGTATCACATCTTTATTGAATTGTCTTTTAATACAAGCATATATGAGCTTGTATATAGGTAATGGAAGAGAATAATAAAGAAAAATACAATAAAGGAGATATCACCAATAATGGAGAATTATTATAATAATGAATAATGCTAATATCTATTATATTTTATAAATAAGTTAGCACATGTAAAAATTTGGCATAATTACATCAATATATGTGCCTTTATATAGGTGATAGAAGAGAAAAATAACGAAAAATCCAATAAAAGAGATATCCTCAATAATGAGAAAAATATTCTAATAAGTAATAACGAATAATACAAATATCTGTAATAAGTTGGCACATGTGCTAATTTAGATAGAGTAACACCTCTTTTGGCATAGAAGATGTTAACTTGTGTTTAGAAGTAATAGTGGCAAGAGCTGAATTAGTTGAAGTGATTGTTATTCGGAGATTGTGAGGTCGCAAGAAGAACACAATCAATTTATCAAGTAGAGTTGCATGAATTTGACCCAAAGAGTTGGCACCATGATTCATGATAAATAACGCACATATGAGATCCTTCAACAAAGGTATCATTAGAGTACTAATAGAGAGTATTATTAGAGATAGTTAATGGAGAGCATTGATGAAGAGTATTGATAGAGAGCATCGACTTAATACAAATAAATAACATAGGATGTTGCTGATGTGCGCATATCTACAAGAAATAAAGGATGACAAGTATTTCAACCTTTGATGACAAAATATGTTGGTAGGTTAGTTGATAAAGAAAACATTGGTCGAAGGTGATTCATGAGTTTAATAGTTGTAGCCGTAGTCTTCAAAGTTTGAACCTTGAGAAGATAAAGCCAGAGCGATCATTAAGGCGCGATAGGTGACAATGATAATCTTCGTTGATGAAAGGACTTGCTCGTAGAAGGTATAAACAAAGATCATAGCTAGATATGTAGGTATGCTAGAGAAATAGGCCATGAATTTGTCTTTGCAATGCATGCACCTTGAATAAGATCCAAGCTTACTCAATAAGGTTGTTGAAGAGATAGAGATGGAGCTACATGGAGGGGATGGTAGAGATAAAGATTGTGATTTTGTGTGACACATATGAGAGTTGGTTGAAAACCTTTCTAAGTGGTTAAAATATAATGATCTCAAAGTGGCAAACACAATTTGCCTTCATGGATATTGTAGGTTGAAAACCTTTCTAAGTGGTTAAAATATGTATAATACTATAATGCCAAATAACATCTAATCTATGTTAGTAATGACACATTGAATGATTATGTTTTAAATGAAATATAGAATTTGCTTAATGAAATGACAATCAATGTACATATGATCAAATATTCAAATGTGTCAATAATGCAAAATAGCTCGCACCATGGTCCATGGTGCGTGGCGCAATTCACTTCCTGCACCATTTACTTGGCATAGTGTGGGGCATGAAAATGGTGCATCGGATTTGCACCATGCACAAGCAATAGCTTATAGTGCAAAGCCCTTGGATCACATGCTATTTTGATTTTTTATAATTTAGGGTTCTAACTTCTAAATAAATATTTGTATTACTTATTATATATTTTCAAGTTTTTATTTTTCCCTAATTAAAATTTTTTAGAGTATTAGGGCTTCGAACATCCCAAAAGCTGTAGCTCTCCCATCTTCTTCTCTCACAGTATCCTCTCTTTGATTCTTTCAACTTTGACTCGAGAACACTACATGCTTAGTGTCTCCAACTCTTTCTCAATCTTCTTCGTTTTCTTGTCTCCATTTTCGAACGTTGCACGCAAAGCGTCAAGCCATCTTTGTTTGTCTTGTCTCTCATTAAGAATCCTGTTGATGCTGAATGCTCAAACCTTTTTTGACGAAGTAGGCTTGAAAAAGTTTCGAACACACTAAGTTGAATGATCAAACCATTAACGGCAAAGGACTTGGAAAAAGGTAGACTTCTAGGTATTTCAAATTGCTTGAGCTTTTAATTTTTAGTCGTTTAGTTTTCCTTCATGATTTCTTTATTAAATTTTGGATCATTGCTCTCTACATACTATCCACAGTTCTGCAAATTTCGACAATAATTTGTTTGTTCTGTAGTTTTTTTTTTCTTTTGAATATTTTTGTTCAATAAATATTTATTTACTGTTTACTATTTTTTAATCAAAAAATTCTAGTGTATATGTTTTAGTATTAGTTTCCTCTGTTACTATTAGGTACATGAAAGAATGACGCATTTAGGTATATTTTTTTTCATTATTTTTAAAATTTTTTTCACTATGTTTAAAATACCACACGTTGTATCAAGGTCTATGCACCTTGATAAGTATGAGTATGATGTGGAGATTGTCATTATGTTTCCACCAAAGGACTTGGCATGATAGGGAGTGCTTGTTTAAAAATCTTAATTCCATTAGTTCCTGAAGTTGAACCCTGACAAAAGCATAAGCTATTGGGTATAAAGAGGAATTCCTTTTGACCTGCTAACACTATTGAAAGAAACATATTATCAGTGTCATTATCTCAATATTTTTTTCTCAAACAAAACCAAATTTATCCATGGTGCACTCTGTGGAAGCAGTGAAAATCAGTGAAAGCATCTCATGAAGGAGACATTGATGCCACTTGTAATATGATGTTTCTAAGCTTTAATTAATGCTCATAGATTCTCTACTTTCAATAATACTTTTATAAAGCAAAAGCTCAGCCTTTTTACTTGATGACCCCAACATTCCTATTATAATACTTTGGCACATTTTTTTTCCTAAGCATGCCTTTCTCATCCACTACTTTCCCATAGTGCCTGATTCATAATAAAGCTTTGTCACCTTCGACCACCATTAATTTTACTTTTGCAGCTGTGTTTTTCTAGTTAGCCGCACATTATTTAGCAACTTTCATGAGTTTTGTGCTATATGGCTCTTCTCTATTTTATAAATCTCCTTAATAATCTATTCTGGTTAAGGCATAAATGGGATATAGTGGGAGGGACAAGTTATTGACAGCAGAAGTTAACAATTCTATTTTTTTATTAGATATGGCATAATCTTTCCAGCGTACTGATCAGTGCATCCTCGTCAACCAAGGGGATCAATCTTTCTATATTTGTATCTAGATATTATAAGATACTTGATGGCTCAGCAGCGTTATTGTAATTTAGGAGATCGTCACATTTTGAGATGCTCTCACCATAGAAGCCCTATATATAACAGTTAGAGCCCTTTAACAAGTTCATTTTTATACTAGGGCCTTCAGAGCTATAAATAATTAGTTCCAAAGTTCAAACAAGTTCATTTTTATACTAGGGCCTTCAGAGCTATAAATAATTAGTTCCAAAGTTCAAATCAAAGTCAAACCTCTCCAAGAAGTTCATCCAAGTTACATTTTTTCTCTGTTAGTTGAGAATTGAAGAAGTAGAGTACTAAGATCTCGTGTGGTAGGCTTTGCAATTACCTTGTTTTTCAAGACCACCTAGTTTATCGTTTTGATTTGTATGGTGTGTGTTGAGAAGTTAGGTTTTAAGTCTTCAAATCCTAAACTGTTGACAGTAGGGTTGGTTTAGGTGCAAAGCCTGATTAGGCCTAAAACAATAAAGCTTACAGTACCTGTGTGAGACACGTGGCAAAATTGTCCTACATAGTTCACACAAAGCATGCAACGGATGGCGTCAGAGAAGCTTGCTGAATGTGCATAGACAACCTAGAAGCAATGATCTGAACCACCCAGTTAGTATTGATTTCGAAGGAACCAAACCTCAAACAAGTAACCAACATCAATACGAAAAAATCATAACCCATTTCTACCCAAGTAAATTAGAAACTTTAAACTTGGGCCCACTAAGTTACAACTTAATAACTAAAATGGTGTCTGTCTACTAATTCAGTTAATAAAAATCAACCAACACAAGTCTAATTTGGATATCATTCATGGTCCATTAAATCTTGAGCTATCAAGAACCAAACATCCATAATGATCCAAGCAACAAACATTAGTGGTGTCAATTTTGGGTCATGGGTCGAGTTCAGGTCGAATCCGGAACTGACCTGACACTATTCAGGTCAACTTGAACCCGACCTGTTTTTGCAAATAGGTCAGTTTTTCATTCTCGACCTGCTTCGAGTTTTGGTCAACCCGACCCGACCCGTGGACACGTCAACTCCAATGGCGGGCGGTCGGCAGCAGCAGCCGACAACATCGTATCTCAGGACGTGATGCTGCAGCGGGGATGCGACGCGACGCGACAATGGGGACACGACATGGGGGCAGGCGCATCAGCGGCGTAGCTTGGCGGGCAAATCGACGCGGACTCGAACATGACGCGTGATTGGCCTCGGGCAGCTGCGGTCACGCGGGCAACGATCAACGGGTCAGTCTGGGTCATTCCCAAGTTTCCGGGTCAACCTTCACCCGACCCAAATTTTGAAACAGATCAAAAACTCGAACCCGCCCCGGTTCGGGTTCGGGTCAACCCGAACCTGAATTTTCCGTGCGGTTTAGGTTCGGGTCAACCCGAACCTGAATTTTCCGTGTCAGGTTCGGGTCGAGTTTTCAGGTCATGTTAAATATTGACACCCTTGACAAACATATAAACCAATAATGAATCATATTAACCATATCAAAGTTGATATAGAGATTTAATCGCTGGACTAGGACACCAAGTGAGAACCAAACTAGAGAATTAGCAGTCACTGAATAATTAGCAGCCTTGTATTTTTGTATTGTATGAACTGAAATCTGCATCATTGAATAATCAAGTTTTTATTCCAAGAAGATCCACCATGGAAGCATTTTTGTGTTAAGAAAAATAATGAAAAGGTATAAAAAACATAAATAAGGATTTTATATGATTTTATTAGTCTTCAAAATTCATATGATCTATTATCATGAGAATTGTTTTGTTGGTTTTTAAGGGGGAAAAAATATGAAAGGTATGTTCAAATTATTTAAGATCTTTATTGTTGATGGATGATTAACTAGTGTTAGAAGTAGTTGTGGAGTGAGCAAAGAATTTTCATTTAGAATAAGATTGCAATAAAGATGGACATTTAATTTATATCTTTTTGTATGGTTATAAAGATGCTTAAAAAGATATTCCAAATTTTCTTATTGTGCAGGTAAGGCTGGGAAAGAATGGCGTTGAAGAAGTGCTTGGATTGGGCCCTCTCTCTGATTTTGAGAAGCAAGGCTTGGAGAGTCTCAAGTCCGAGCTCAAGTCCTCCATTGAGAAAGGGATCAAATTCGCCAATGAGAATTAATGAAAGCCAACATTTGGTTTACTTTACTCACTACAGAATTAATTTATGCAATTTTGCACATTGTTTGGTTTATTCCAAATGTTTTACAGTTTAATGCATTTTATCTTGGAGAGTGGCTCTAAGGAGGATTGTATCGAAGCAATAATCGGAATGCTTTCTAATGATGTTAAGACCACCAGGTTTGTGCTTATGCCATGAAATAACCCACTTTATATTATTGCTTGAATAAAAATAAGCCTAACTTTTTTAATGTGCAAATTTTGATTTATTGTGGAGTTTATATTTACTTGCTTAGATTTTTAGTCATGGCGATATAAAGATTTTTTTTTTTTATTTTAATCTCTATTGAATATATTTACAAGGTTGAACTTTAAAGCTGAGGCTTTTTAGTATAAAAGCATTTAGTTTAAAAAAAGTATATTAAAAAGTTATTTTAACGTAGTAAGAATTAGGGGTGTCAACTCGGGTCAACGGGTCGGGGTCGGGTTCGGGTTCGGGTCGAAATTGATTAATGTAAACTATGATTTCCAAATTCACTTTATTAACTTATTGTGTTATAACTAATATTTCTCCTATGTCTAAAGACTTATCGATGCTTTTTTTTATCTCCTTCTCCTAATGAGAGCTCATCACAGCTCTCTCATTTTCTTTATAGTTGAGTCCTTTCTACATTGTTGGTTTTGTTGATTCTATTTTCAATGAGATATTGTAGGAGTGTAAATGAGATAATCGAGCTTAAGCTCAAGTTAACCTTTGAGCTTAATTAATTAATCGAGCTTGAGTTTTGATCTATGAGATCAAGACAAGTCATTTAATGTGAAAAAGATAAAATAATTATGGTTTAAATAATTATTATAGTAAAATGATAAAAAATAAGAAATTATAGTAAAAATAAAGAACCACTTAAAATAAAAAAGTGAGGATTAATTTTTAAACATTTTTAATAATTTTGTACTTAAAATTTTAAATTCTAATATATTTTATGAATGTTTTTATATCATTAATTCTTAAATGAGTTAGCTTACAAACTAACGAGTTGAGTTAAAGTATGCTCAATTTTGGCTCATTAGCTCATCAATCTCGATTCACGATATTTATCGAGTCAAATTTGAGCCGACTTTGACTCACACCCCTAATATCTGTTATCAATCCCTAATGTTATTGATTTTGGATATCCTCCGCTTAACGAGATCTTATCATTGTTTCATCTTTTCTTCGTTATCGAGAGTTTTAGGATTTTGCTGAAAGCTAATGCAATGATAGTTTAGTAAAATATTAAATTTTAGCCGTTAAATTTGTAAATGAAATAATTTTAAGAGTTTCATATATAAGTAATCCTAAATCCTAATTACAATTTTGCCCCCATATACTAGGTCATTTTTCATTTAAATTATGCAAGATGATTAATACTTTTCTTCCACCCATTTATTTAATATCTTTTTTTTATCATAGACAGAAAAACACATTGAACTAATAAAAATTTTAATTATAAAAAATTATTTTATTTAAATGATTTTGAGAATATCTGTAAAATTAAAATTTAATGTTAATTTTGAACTAAAATTCATTATATCCAATCATTTGATACTTCATAAAATTTATTAATTATTTTCAAGCTTAATTTCTAGCTACAAGCGACAAATGAGCCCCACACAAACCAACAAAATTTCATTTGGATTCTATTCATTAAATAATCAAATTTAAATATCATATTTATATTTAAATTGGACTTTTTTTATTTTTGGAAAATTTTATATTGGATTTATTCATTGACGAACGAGCGAGCCGATCTTCCTGAGCGCCTCTGCTCCTTTTCCCGCCCATCGCCCTACAAAAAGAAAAAAACAAATAAATACAAAGGGCAAACCCATTATAGTCTTGTAGAAATAAAAGAGTAGAGGGGCGAAGTAGACAGAGACGAGAAGAAGCTTTAATGGTAGCCGGAAAGGTGAAGAAGGTGATGGGTCTACAGAAAAGCCCCGCAACGCCAAAGCTTGAAACAGCGCCTTCGCAGCGGTCTTCGTCGCTTCCGAACTCGCCTCTCTCCGCCGGCAAGGTGACAGTCTTTTCTCGCTCAGTCGGTGTCTATTTCCCACGATCTTCCGCGCAGGTTCAGCTCCGTTCACCCAGCATCGCCGACCTCTTTCGCCTTATCGAAGACCTGCAAGAGACGGAGTCCCGCCTGAGAACAGAGCTTCTGGAACAGAAGATACTCAAGGAGACGGTATCCATCGTGCCGTTTCTAGAGAAGGAGGTCGCTGCCAAAGACGAAGATCTGGATCGCACCAGGAAGATCGTGGAGGGGCTGGAAGCGGAGACCCGCGCCCTGCGGATCGAGGTGGAGACGTTGCGTGTCAGGATTCAGGAAATAGAGGAGGAGGCGCGGCGGAGGGGCAAGGAGGTGGAGGAGTTGCGGCGGACGGTAACAGAGCAGCAAAGCGAGTTGAAGCGATTCTGTGAAAATGGGTGTTCGTCATCAGAGCAGTTTCAAGGGCTGATTGACGCCTCTGCGAAGTCGATCCTTCTGAAAAATGTTCGAAAATCCACGAATCCCATTGTCGTCGTCTCTAATCACGAAGCATCTAAACTGGAGTTCAAAGATCGGATGCGAGAAGAGGGAGAATCGGAACGGCTGTATCAACATAATAACTGCGAAATGGAAGAGATCTTGAAACCTAGAAAAGCTCCTAGGGTACCGAACCCTCCTCCGTTGCCATCTGCTTCACTCGCAAATTCCTTGTCGCCAACTATGGCTTCCGGAAATAGAAACGTCGGTTCTATGCTGGCCAGATTTCAGGCTATAAAGCCGCCTCTTCCTCCTCCGCCTCCACCGCCTCCGCCGCCGCCTTCGGCTGCGAAAGGTCGGAGAATGGGCGCTGCAGCGGTGCGCCGGGCGCCGGAAGTAGTCGAGTTCTACCACTCGCTGATGCGGCGGGATTCGAGGCGGGATTCCAGTGGCGGAGTTTCCGACGCTATGGCGGTGGCGAACACCCGAAAAATGATCGGCGAGATTGAGAACCGGTCGGCTCACCTTCACGCTGTAAGTCCCGTCACCGTCGCCTCCTATTCAAGTTTCCCTCCTTTCTTCATTGTCATTAAAATTACAATTTCACCCTCTCCGGACTGTACCTCCATTCCCTCAGTGTTGCTATCAAAACGGCACTCTGATCTATTCGAAATGACCATTTTGTCTTCCTTGTGATTTCCTTCATTCCATTTTAGAGGGAAAATTTACAAAAATAACAAATCCCTGATATTTAAATAGATATAACAAAATTATTTTGAATTTATTTATATCTCATATTTAATTTTTTTTATAAAAACTTGGACAATATTAAAAATTAAATTATATCAAAAATATCAATTTATTATTTAAATTAAATTATATATATATATATATTTATATTTATATAATTTAGACAACAAATAATATATAAAAAAATAGAAAATTTAAATATTACATTGGTAAATAAATAAGAGCCCTTTGAAATTATATGGTTACACGTGTTGTACTCCTAAATGGTGCATATTGCTGTTTGGTGAGGTGTGCCAGAGAAGAATTTTCCAGTATACCTTTTTTACTCTGTTTTCCGGCTTCAGATCAAAAGGGAGGTGGAGACTCAGGGCGATTTTATACGTTTTTTGATAAAGGCGGTGGAGAGCGCGGCGTTCTCCGACATTGAAGACCTTGTAGCCTTCGTAAAATGGCTCGATCATGAGCTTTCCTTCCTGGTATTTCTGATATTTTGTTAACTTTATAGTCTTCATACACTGGTTTGGAATTTGAAGAAGAAGACGGTGGAGCGGCGCTAAGAAGTTCTGAGATTTTTTCGGCTTATGATAGGTCGATGAGAGGGCAGTGCTGAAGCATTTTGATTGGCCGGAGGCGAAGTCTGATGCGATGCGGGAGGCTGCTTTTGAGTATTGCGATCTTCGGAAGTTGGAGTCGGAGGCGTCCTCTTTCTGCGATGATCCAAGACAGCCCCGTGCTTCCGCCCTCAAAAAGATGCAGAGCCTTCTGGAAAAGTAATGTCGAATGTCATTTTTTTATTTCTTATGGTTTCATCTTATTATAGTCCACACTGTTACGAATTTCTGAACTTTTTATGGTAATCTTGTATGTTTTTTGTTCAGATTAGAGCTTGCCGTGTATAATCTTTCACGTGTTCGAGAGATTGCGATGGAGCGATACAAGAATTTCCAGATCCCTTGGGAGTGGATGCTCGACTGCGGAATTGTTAGTCAGGTCAGTGAGAATTTCGCTACCTTTCATCTTCGAAAAAGTTTAGTCGTCGTTGGAGTGCTGTTTTCCTTTCTTTTGTTTTTTTTAATTTGTGTTTTACACTTAACAATTTTCATTAGCGTGTTCCATCTGTTTCTTATTGAGGAACGTGATTCTATTTACGTGGGATTTTGTCGCCGCAAAATGACAAGTTTTAACGATACTCTGCGGCCGTGGGGTTATTAGTTCTTCGGTATTCGTGAGCACGCGCTCACGTGAATTGTAGTGTGTTTGATGGCCTGGATCTAGAACTTTTGTCTGCTTGCATTTTAGCGTCTTCCCCGATTTTTGCAATATTTTAAGGTTGATTTAGTGATGAATGGCTGTTAAAAATTTTTGAGGAGTTTTCCCTGAAATAAGAACTTGTTCATTACATAGGAAGAAATCGTTGTTGAGGATTCGGTGTGTATAGGAGTTGCGATGTAATCAGGCATGTGGTAGGTTTATGACCGGGCCTGCCACATCATTGTCCAACTAGATGGATGCCTGATCAGCCATCCTACTAATGCTGACAGGAGAAAGGTGAAACTTCATCTTTTGGTGATTTAAGCTCTAACTATTATGCCATGAATTAATCTTCAATATACGTAAGATTATTAATTCATTTAACGCAGGAGTGTATATATTATTTAATGGAATGCTGAGATATTTCAAACAAAAACAAGTACATGTATGGGTCCACTGAGGAGCTGTTTCATACAAGCATCATAAGACCAGCAGCTCAAAACAAAAACGGTAACATAAATGAAAATAACTTAGTTGTCGAGAAAAGCATTATTTTTAAGTATAAAAATTTATAATGTTATCTCCAACTAGTATTTGTATTCTATATTTTTAATAATTGCATGTCTCTTATTTGTGTTGTTGTGGCTGTGTCTGTGCACCATAGCTTGTAGATCAAAATAGGTTGTTTAAAGAGCGTGGACACAGAGAACACTCACTCGAAGTAATGCTCGTCTTGAGGGTTAGTTTTCAATATTGACTTGTGAGAAAGCAAGCATTTAGCCCAACGGAGCTCGCGGTACATGAGTTAGTCTATGGAGAATAAGATTGAGGGAGCATTCATTCTCAGTAAGTTTGTTTAGAGGACATCCCCAAATAGGCCTTCGACCTAAGAGGCACGCTCCCTAGAAGGATTCATTCTTGTCATCAATAAAAGCCATCCGCCTTTCATGGATAGTCGAATCAAAACTTCAAAATGCACTCATCTATAGGAGTTAGTGTTGTGATTTCATTGGCGGCACTGCTTCTCGCTAGCTCATAGTCATGGTTGCTGGAGGGGTTCACCTTTGAACCTAAAGGATTCGTTGATTAGCCCAACAAACTTGCATGCATTGGCTCATCCTAAATATTCGCTTTTGAAGACTCTCCTATGATATAAGTCCTCATCAACCAATCGTTGATTTATGTAAAATTTTGCAGATCAAGCTAGCTTCTGTTAAATTGGCAATGAAGTACATGAAAAGAGTTTCTTTCGAAATAGAAGCTATACTGGGCCCTGAAGAGGAAGATCTCATGCTACGGGGTGTTAGGTTTGCCTTCCGAGTGCACCAGGTATTACTTCAGTTTGAGCATTCTTTCTTGCTGTGCTTCTATTAAAACGAGTGGCAAAGTATAAAACATTTTTTAGTCATTTTGCATTCTCACTATCTGGGGAAATTATTGGGTTCGGACACTGGACGCCGTCTAGAGCCCAATGAAAATGCGTCACATCACCCCCTACTCAGTACTGATCAATACCAAGCAGTACCGAGCTCGATATTGCTCGGTACTGTTCAGTATTGAACTCCGTACTGCTCAGTACCGAGTTTGGTATTGCTTGATACAGCATAACGTGGTTGCACCTGATTGGTCTCCGAATGATAAGCTGTGTCCGGTGTCCGAACTCAATAATTTCTCCACTATTTGTGGGCTGAAATCCCTGAATAAGAATCAAGAATATTTAAAAAAAAAAATGAAGAATATATTTTAAATTAAAAATTGGGCTTATATGTTATTCTCTATTTAATATCAATCTTAAATAGTTTTTTAGTACTAGAAAGTCGTCGCAAAGGAAACCTAAGTTACTCACGATATTGTTGTTTGCTGCTTCTAGTTCGCCGGAGGCTTTGATGTGGAAACAATGTGCGCTTTTCAAGAACTCAAAGAGAAAGCTCGGAAAGTTGAAGCTCACGAGCAGAAGAATCAACAGCAGTGACAAAAAGTTTTGTTAGACGCATCGATCGAGTTCATTAGAATTATCAACCTCTGGCCTTTTTATTGTTAGGGCGCAGGTTTTTTTTTTTCTCCATCTTATGTCAATAATGTTTTGAACTGTGCTATTAGGTTCTAACTTCTAAGAGAGTTTTTTCGATGTTGTAAAAATCGGACCGGAGATAAAAATTAAAAAGAGATTTAAAGTTCAATGATTCTATTAGAATTCAACTGAATTATATAATAAATAATAAAAAAATGTAAATGATATTTAAATAATAAGATAACTTTATGATAATTACATAACATAATCATTTTTCTCCATTAACAAAATGGACAAATTCTTCTAATATTTTCTAATAAGCCTTTTTAGTTATACCTCTTATCTTTATTAGTATAAATTAAATCTAATATTTTATATTTTCCTAACTGGATTATTCGAAGGTTGTCATTTTATGTGACCAAACAATTTAAGGTGGCTCTCTTTAATCTTTTTTTCCACTAAAGCTATTCCAACATAAATGTATTATAATAATAAAATAATTTTATAATAATTATGAAATAATATAATTTTATAATTAAAAATAAATAACATTCATACATCAATAAAATGTTTCGTAATTTAAAAATTAAATATATTATTCCAATTTTTAAAAAATAGGATTGGTTCAATTTGGCTATTTTAATTGGCAATTCAAATTGATTTTAATCAATTTGATTCTAGACAAGTTTTTCATTAGGACCAAACTAGTAATCGATTTTCAAAACTATGATTTTCTTAATATAGTGTACATTATAAAGTAAAAAAAGGTGAGTGGTAACTAGGGGTGAAAATATTGGACCCGACTCGAAAATCCGACCCGAAAATTTCGGCTATGGGTTGACCCGAACCCGAAATGGGTTGGGTTCGAGTTCAATAATTCGACCAGTTTCAAAAATCGGGTCAGGTTTGGGTTGACCCGTCAACCCGAATTGATCCGAAAATGACCCATTTTTTACCTGAAAACCCATTTTTTACCTGAAAACCCGTTTTTGACATGTTTTTGACCCGAAAAGCAGAGTTTGACCCATTTTTGGACCAAAAAACTAGCATTTTTTTGTCCATCGGGTCGGGTCAGGTTGACCGGGACCCGAAGCAGGTCGAGTTAGGGTCAGGAAAATCGACCCGTTTACAAAAATGGTTCGGGATCGTGTTGACCCGAATAGTACCGGATCAATTTCGGGCTCGACCCGTGACCCGAAATTGACGCCCCTAGTGGTGACCCTTTCCGTGTCAACTAGAGCTGTCAAAAGCGAGTCACGGGTCGATTTCAGGTCCAACTCGAATTTGACTTGATCCTATTTGACCTGACCCGTATTTGCAAACGGGTTGATTTCTTAGACCCGAACTTGACCCACAACAGGTTTGGGTCAACCTGACCCAACTCGATAAAACCACATATTATGAGTAAATGATAGCAGGTTTCACCGTTTCAAGCCTTCAACAATATATCATCACAAGGCTCAAATAGTCTAATAACAAAAACATGAAGAAATTGTTTCAACAAATTTAAATTACTTATTTATTTACAGTAAATTTTAACTTACCATATATGAGCTCATTTATAATTTACAATTACTTACAACTCAATAGCTCATTTAGCATTTGAACTACAAACTTATATAAAAATTTAAACAACCTAGCCGAGAATAGCAACACAAAATCTCAACACCTTCGGCTTCTAAAATAACAAAAAATTTGTAATAAAAAGAATAAACGAAATACCAAAAGTGTAATCTTTCTTAAGAGTTGAGGCTTATTATCGCACGAAAAAGCAGGAAGATATGCTGTAACTGGAAAGCAATGAAGGGTTAGAAAAGGAAACCATGAAGGGATACGACTGAACATAAGCGAGGACGCTGACGAGAGCTCCCGCACCGGCATAGCCGCTAAGCCCGCTCTCAGCTCGATATTTTTTTCCCTAATCACTAAAAGGCGCGGGTCGATTCGAGTTATTATCAGATTTTCGGGTTAACCCAAACCCGATCCAAAACTATAAATGAGTCAAAAATTTAGACCATAACCCGAAAATTTATGATCAGATTTTTAGGTCGAATCAATTATTGACACTCCTAGTGTCAACTCATTAAGTCAGATTACTCCTACAGCATTAGATATGTCATCAGCTATTTATGAGACATCCATGGTGCCATTGAAGGCATCTGAACACCATTCAATGCTGACTCTCCATTTGCTCACACAACAATCAATACTAACTTATACAACAAGCAAACGGCATAATTTCAACAAAACAATTGCAGAATTTGCCAAAACACCAAAAGCATCCTTCTAAGGCACCTATTGAACCAAAAACATAGAACCAATAACTTTCCCAACTAATGCCATTGAAACAGATCCACCTCCAACCTCTGTGGACTTTCCTTCCTTCCTTTCTCTTCAAGTCTCAACATAAAAGCATCCATTCACCAACTAAGGCTATATTTGGGACCGGCTTTCTTACTGCTTCTAAAAGCGATTTTTTAGTGAAAAATTAAAATTTTTGCACTAAAAAGCTGCTTTTAAAAGCATAAAAAAAGCCGTACCATTTAAATCAACAAACGGTGGTTCAATTCTTCTCTTGCTCCAATCCCACCAAATGAGACCAACACTAACTCTCCTTCCCCTGCTCTTATGCTGCATCTTCCTCCTCCGCACCATAAAATTAGTCACCAAACTCTCCACTTCTCCACATCAAACACATTACAGCAAAAATTTCTCCATTTCTTTCAACAATGGCTGCAATCTCTTCCAAGGTAAATGGCTACTCGAAGAACCGAGCTCGCGGCCTCTGTATACTGAACAAAGCTGCCCTTACTTGACAAGGCAGGTGACCTGCAGGAAGAATGGGAGGCCTGATTCAGTTTATCAGAAATGGCGATGGAAGCCATATGGCTGCAACTTGCCTCGTTTTGATGCATTGATGCTTCTCCACAGTCTGAGGAACAAAAGGCTTATGTTTGTGGGAGATTCTATACAGAGAACGCAGTGGGAATCTATGGTTTGTCTCCTTCAATCTGCAGTTCCGGATAAGAAGAAGAAGCTTGTTTATAGAGATCCACCCAGGAAAGTTTTCTTGGCAAAGGTTAGGAGATTACCACTTCTTCTTTCAAGCTTATTGGTCTTGATTTGCTTAGGGTCTGTTCGGCTTTTTTTTTTTTTAATTAATTTGTAAAATTTCATGTTGAATAAATACAACATCAAACCTTTGTCCCACTACGTGGGGTCAGCTACATGAATCCTTTTTCACCATTCTATCCTATTAGAAAGTCAAATTCTCATTCAAATCTAATAAAGAAAGATCATTTCTAATATTTTCTAACCGAGTCTTTTTAGGTCTATCTCTACCTTACTTAACATAAGTCAAATCTAATACCTCAACTTTCGTAACCGGATCATCAGAAGGCCTCTACTTAATGTGACCAAACCATCTAAGGCGTCTCTTTCTAATCTTATCTTCCACTGGAGCAACTCCAACCTTTTCATGTATATGCTCATTTCGCATCCTATCTCTAAGGGTGAAGCCACTCATCCATCTAAGCATCCTCATCTATGCAACACTTAGTATTATGCTTCTCTTTTAATGGCCAACATTTCATATTAAATAAATATGTTAAAAAAAATAAAAGTAATCTCAAATAGGGTCTTAGAGTTTAGATATCAAAATTGATTTGATTCAAATTGACTAGACTTGAGATCATTTGAGTGTTAGAATGATAAGAAAATAGAAATAGAATATATAATTTAAAAAAAGAGATGGATATTGATTTACAAGTGAAGCTCAAAGCCAGCTCGAAATCAACTTATCCTTGCAACGATTTCAAATCAAACTTCAGCTCGAGTAAATCCCAAACTATTATCATGACCCTCTCTAGGACTACAATGCCTCGATCGAATTCTACTGGGCGCCATTCATTGTCGAGTCGAACAGTGATCATGCAACAAAGCACAGGGTGCAGAAGAGGATGGTGAGGCTGGATTCAATTTCCAAACACAGCAGGCAATGGGAAGGTGTCGATGTGCTGGTGTTCGAGAGCTATGTTTGGTGGATGTATGCGCCTCTCATCAATGCAACGTAAGTAATTTAGGCTTCTTTGGGGACAGCTTCTTTATTGTTTTTTAAAACAGCTTTCTATCACAAAAATTTCTTGAATTGAAAATTTTTTATTAAGAAGCTACTTTAGAAAACAGTAAAAAGGTAGTCTCAAATGAAACCTTAATAATAATACACACGCACTAATCAATGCCGACACTCAATGCCAAGTCAACAAATACTAAGTCAAGAGCTGAGAAATTATTAGGTGTGGACACCAGATCGAGAAAACCATACATTTTTCTCTCTATCTCTAGTAAAAGCGCAATCAAAGCGCAGCTAGCTGCTACAGTAACTGCGATTTGATTGTGCTTTTATAGTAGACAGTGAGAAATCCGAACGATTCTTTCCGTCCAGTATCCGCACCTAATAATTTGCCGTCATGAGCTAGGCTGCATTGATCAATAGCTTCTCTTGTTTATATACAAAGCCTCTAAGCTATAGTTCTTCTTTAACTTTGTCAAATTTTTCAGAATTGGATCTCAGGAAATGAAAGAATATGATGTGCCAACAGCTTACAGAATAGCACTGAAAACTTGGACTGATTGGATTGAATCAACACTCGATCCTCAAACCCAGAAGGCATTCTTCATGACTCTTTCTCCTACTCATCTTTGGTAAGCTTTGAATTGCTAGAAAAGATGAGAGATTATTATGTGCGGTGTCCGGACTGTCTGGAGGCAAATCCAAACGTGCCACATCACCCGGATGCACCGAGCCTCATGTGACGTGGCGCGTCCGGATTCGCCTCCGAACGAATCTGAACGCCACGCGTAATAATTTTCCATAAAAGATAGCTTAAGAAACCTTATAATTTCTAATTAGGGTGTAGTTAAATACACCTAAGGAGGAAACAAGCCTTGATTTATCATACCAGTTTAGCTCTTTGGTTTATTGATTTAAACACAGAAAGTTTCATTTTCTATTGGTTTATTCATCAGATTTAATAAAATAATGAATGGTTTTTAATGCCCTAAATTTAAATTTAGAAATCTAATAAGTCTTACTATGCACTTGCAGGAGCTGGGAATGGGGAGGTGGGAGAACTGAAAACTGCCATAATGAGAGCTACCCTATAAAAGGGCCATTCTGGGGAGCAGGATCAAGTCTGGAGATCATGGGAGCAGTGAAAGATGCAGTTCATAGAATTAAAAGGATAAATGTAACAATTCTGAATATCACACAGCTATCAGAATTCAGAAAGGATGGCCACACTTCAGTTTTCACAGAGAGAAGAGGGAAATTATTGACAGGAGAGCAGAGAGCAGAGCCAATAGTTTATGCAGATTGTATCCATTGGTGTCTTCCAGGTGTTCCTGATACATGGAATGAAATTTTGTATGCTTATTTGATATATCAGAAATTCAGAATACTGACTGATTCATAGATATGATGAATAGAGCTGTTTCAATACTCTATCAAGATGTATTTCTTGAGGAATATATTGAGGCCTGATTTGGGAGAAATTATTCCGTGCGGAGTCTGGACGGGAAAGAACAGTCCGGATATGAGTGTACATAGTACGTACACTAAGTATAATTTTATCCACAGTTTGTCTTTTATACAGTGTACAAACACTATGTACACTCATATCCGGACGGTTCTTTACCGTCCGGGCTTCGCACCGAATAATTTCTCCTGATTTGGGTGGCAAAACTAAGCCTGATTCATGTTTAAAATTTTCATGCTTATAGCAGGAATTTAGCCAGAAGTACTATTAGTATTCTTGGAACAAAGATGAGTCCTGAGGAAAATTAGATTTGTTTTGGAAATTATTATCAGCATTATAGACTTTTTTATTTGTGAAAAATTTTGATATCAATTTTTTTTTATAATTACCACAGTAATAGATCTGATTTTCATAAAGCCACACATCACAAAAATTTCATGAAAATATTTAAAAATTTTATAATCAAACAAAATAATGACAACAATCTAAGCAACAAAAAGCTCACAACCGGCGCTTAAATATAAGCAAAGCAAACTGGAAGACATCTTTTGCTAGATGAAAACTAGAGGCATTTATAAGAGAGATAGAAGACACTACTTACCAGCCCAAATCAAAATGTATTTGTTAGACTGGTCCCTATTGGACCGGTCCAATTAGCCCCTTTTAATGGTCCGGTTCAGGTTTACAAAAGAAGGGGCGGCAACAAGAGAGTGAGGAGGTGGGGTCTACTAGGAATTCAAATTCAAATGTTTGGAGCCAAAGGAGGGGGTAGCAAGGGCTAAACTGTCTTTTGGCTTTAATGATTAATTGTATGCTTTAAGTATGGGAGGAATTAAGGTTAGGGTTATGAATTATGTTGTGGTTTATTTTGGAGTTCTTGTTCTTGGTGTCTTAGGCCCTAGATTCTAGTGATTGGGAGAGAGCGATCCTCCTCTTGAATTAAGGATCAATTATATCTTACTTTGTTTCTTCCGTTAGCTTTGATTTCTTCAATAAACATTATCGTTTTAATGCTTTTCCCATTAAATTCGTGAAGAGATTTGCTGTTTTCACCTCTCCCCTTAGGATTTGCTTGAAATCTTCAAGTATTTCCTAACAGTATTCCATATGGATCATCATTCTGTGGAAGGCATCAGGGCTTCCAATCCAAAGGATTTCTCATATCAAGAAATCCCCATAAAACAACTTCGCATTTGGTAATAGAAAAGCAGAAACTCGTTACAAAGCCAAGGAAATAGGCTTTGTATTTATTAAACGCCACATCTAACTATCCATCCACTCATATGAAGAACATACTGGTTAAACTATCAGAAACAAAATAGACCTAACCTTCAGGCAAAAACATTTGCTTTTGCAAGCTCTTTAGCTTTTTCACGGCCGTATAGTTTCTCCACTATGCCCAACGCAAACTCCATTGATGTACCTGGACCTCGGCTTGTAATCAGATTTCCATCAACCAACACACGGTTCTCAGACTCGCTTGGATCTGCAAGTTTGTTGCATAAGGCTGGAAATGCTGTTGCCTTCTTGCCCTGCCTCAGTTTGAAAGCTTAATTTTAAAAAACAATGGGATTTCAGAACTTTAAGCACATATTTATTTATTTATTTTTACCTTCAGCAAGCCATGGTGCTCAAGAACGATTGCTGGAGAAGCACATATTGCTCCATAGGGTTTATTGGATTCAGCCTGCTTCTTTATTAAATTTACAAGCTTTTCTGAATTAGAGAATGCTTGTGCACCAGGAAGCCCTCCCTGTAAAAAAATTAGATCAATAGGTAGCTGAAGACTGGAGTGGATGATTTCGATGACAAGTTCGTAGAAAACGTCATAATGATTACTTTTGAGAGCGAGAAAACTAACCGGTAGGATGATAAGGTCGTACTGCATTTGAGCAGCATCGTCCAAAAGAACATCAGCTACAATTTTCACTTTCCTGGAAGCAATGATCTGTAGTTTTTCTTCGACAGAGGCCACCACGACGTTAGCATTTGCTCTACGGAGCATGTCGATGATGATTACAGCCTCCATCTCCTCAGAGCCATTGGCAATTGGAACCAGAATCTGAGAGAGTTTGTGCCACAGTGTGGGGGGATAGAGTAAGATATAGAACTAGGAAACTTTTAAAAGAGATTCTGGAGTGAGAACCTTATAAAATAGACCAGAGATTCCATAAAGGTTATTAAAAAAACCATAGAAAGTACAACAATTTTAATATAAGTTTATGTTATCTGCTTCTTTTGCAGACGGTTGTCTTACTATTCAATCAACACATTAGTAGAAGACAAATAAACGTTTCGAGATCGACTCCAGAAGATTAAGGTTCTCTTCTTCCGCCCGGGAAAAAAGGTTGAAGCATCTATTATATTGCCAAGGGTAACGTAGCATTCTACTACAAGGGGCCAGAGTTCAAAACAAGCATTCATTTAGAGTAGCTTTTTCAAAATTTTATTTTTCACATAGTTGCCTAACTTCATTTAAGCCATAGCTTTCTTGCAGCTTTTTGAAAAATTATGTGGTTGGAAATAACTTTTTACAAGAAGACAAAGAAAGTCATCATCTAACTTGTTTAGAAGAAAACAATTATGATGGCCAAAATAACTTTTAAAAAATATGTTTATCCCGCATCATATCAGCTACCGTCGTCCGAAATACATCCTAAACAAGTCATCACTATAATACAACCAGAAATTAAGAAGAGGGGAGGATTCTACCGAAGCTAATCAAAGCAACAACCATCACAAGAGCATTATGGCATAGTGTTCAGCAAGGTTACAATGGAAACTTTTGAAATGCATTTATTGAATATTATCACTACACTGTATAACATGTAGGCATGGAATTAATGATTCCATACTTACAGCTATAAAAGGTAAAAACAAAGCCTAACATATCAATCCCATTGTTACCTGTGGTGTACTATCATATTTCCATCCCACCGAGTTTAGTTCAGTCACTGTGTACTCCTCAATATGATGAGGGCGCATTACCTGTGATTAAGAACTTGAAATGGTTGATAAAAAAATAGAAGAGTGTTCAAATGATCAATTATTAAAAGAATAGACCAGATAAGTACAGTGAAAAAGATCTAGCTCATACTGCGACACATCTATAAATAACAATGTAAAGGAATTGTTTGCTCTGTAAATAAGCCTATAATACAAGGCGGTAATAGAAAACCAAGCACATTCAAAATGAATGAGCAATAGCATGAGACAGATAATGGAGAATAACAAAGTAAAGGAATTGTTTGCTCTGTAAATAAGCTACAATACAAGGCGGTTATAGAAAACCGAGCACATTCAAAATGAATGAGCAATAGCATGAGACAGATAATGGCGGATCCCCCCACCCCTCCAAATTAGAAAAATTGCCATATAATGCCTTCTGCGATTTCCCAGTTGTGCCTTCAGTTTATTATTATTTTTTAATAAATTTGAGCTCAACTGCCAAACCTCATTTCCACCTTGTTCGCCTCGAGCTCGTTTGGTTGCTCTTTCTCCTCCAAGCCAAGGTAAATCCTCTTCTTCATCTACCCCCTACACCTGTGCTTCTTTCTCTTCTCTTGCAAGTTTCTTCCTCTATCTCTTCTTCTTTCTTTTTATTATTGTATAATTGTTGTAAATGCCTCTTCCACCTTTTCCTCTTTCTTTTTAATTGCTATAACTGCTTCATCTTCCTTCTCCACCACTTCTTCTCTTGCAAGTTTCCTATTCTTTCTTTTTCAGCAATACAACAATTTTGAAAAGGCATTTGGGGCTTAGACGTTCTCTGCGCCCTTGTTCTTCTTTAAGTTTTATGCACTGTTCTTATTCTCATTTAGAGTGTTTTGTGTTTTGCTTCTATGCTATTCTATGAACAATTGTTTAGCGTAATTGCACATTTGTTATTTAGATTGCTCTTTTTATTACTGATATTAATTGATTGATTTTTTGCTAAATTTTTTAATGAAGACTGTGAAAATAAGATTGACTATAGAGACCTTAGCACCCTAAATGAAAATAAAAATTTTTGCTTTTATTTGCGTATTAGTAAAATAGAAGTTAGAGAGGCTTTAAAGAAAATAAAGGGTTGAAAAGCTGTTGGACCTGATGATATTCCAATAGAGGTGTGGAAATGCTTAGGAGATGAAGGAATTTCATGGCTTACTAAACTTTTTAATACTATTTTGAAGACTAAAAAGATGCCAGATGAGTGGAGAATGAGTGTGTTAATTCCTATTTTTAAGAATAAAGGGGATGTCAACATAGACTGAACATGAACGATATCTAGATGGGTTAGAAAATTAGACCGGTCAGACAATCCAGGTCTAAACCAGATGATAATCTCACAACGTCAACATTCCTAAACCTATCTGAAGTACAAACTAGAGTAGTTTTGTATGCGAGATGGGACATATATCAATAAGAGCTGCAACTTCATCTGAACATGGTGACTTTACGGAAGGGGAAGGATCTGAGGATGGAGATCATAAGGATATATAGTTCAAAATTATAACAGTAACTTCTTTATTTTGATGAGCTATTACTGTCAGAAGTTACTACGGAAAAGAGAAAATTACAGATGTCAAAGGCCATTCAAATCCATAATCAAGAAAATGAGCCAAAACATAACCAATCAGAAAATCAAGAACTACCTCCATGGGAAAAACAAAGACAAGCAATTCGCTACAGCATGAATTTCTAAGCCGACACAAACTAAGGTACTTGAGCAAATAAAAAAAGATTGCAAGAATATATTCCTCTATTGAAGAATAAGTTGAAAGAGAAGATAGAAATGTATAGAAATGTACCCCTCAAACTTAAGGGAAAATTCTATAAGATGGTGGTGAGACTTGCAATGCTTTATGGTGCTGAATGTTGGCCAATAAAAGACAAGGTAATACTAAGTTAAGTGTGGCAGAGATGAGGATGCTCAGGTGGATGAGTGGCTTTACCCTTAGAGATAGGATACGAAATGAGCATATACGTGAAAAGGTTGGAGTAGCTCCAGTAGAAGATAAGATTAGAGAGAGTCGCCTTAGATGGTTTGTTCACATAAAACGGCGGCCTTGCGATGAACCGGTTTGGAGAGTAGAGGTATTAGATTTGACTTATGTTAAGAAAGGTAGGGGTAGACCTAAAAAGACTTGGTTAGAAAATATTAGGAATGACCTTTCTTTATTAGATTTAAAAGAGAATTTGACTTTTAATAGGACACAATGGAGAAAAAGGATTCATGTAGCCGGCCCCACGTGATGTTCCAAGCTTGTATGGTATTCCTTGAATTTCTTTTTCCTAGGGCCAATCTATAATTGATGAATGATCAGTGTTTGATAAAATTGCTATTAAGGCTTGAATAAGTAAATGACTAATTGATAAACTTATTATTAAGGTTTAGTTTGGTTCTACTTTTTATTCTATTTGTGATAATAGAAGTAGCCAAAAAATTGCAAGGGTTATTCGGACAAAAAAATTTGATAGCTTTTTCTTCAGGCTTTATAAATTGTAAGTTTTTTATTACTTTGTATATAATTGATCAAAGAGTTATCACTTTCTTTTTCGTAACTTTCACCGCAGAACATCCACAACCAAGAAAATAAAAGCATACCAAACTCTAATGCCATGTGTAATTCTAGCAAATACATGAAAAACCGAATATTCCTTAGAAATATAGGCCAAGGCATGAATTCAACCCTCCATGAATTTCAGGAAAATGGTCATTTTCTAAACCAACTTAGGTTTAAAAAGCATAAAAAGATTTTCTCCATTTTCAATTCAAAAGCTTATGTCAATTGATGAGAGTCAATCACTTAACATTGCTACACTATGTTTTTAACCAATTTGATAAGGACTAAGAAACCCAATACACTTCCGTCTTCGAAAAATCCTCTCCACAATAGTCTTCACTAACTTTCAGCTAAAAAAATCTTCAACATAATCAAACAACATGCAATAAGAATACAAGCAACTACATGGCACCACAATACGAATCACTTGTTCTTAAACTTTGCTCAACCATGATAGAAGCAACAAAGACTCAGGGGAGCACTACAAACAAATGAAATATTTGATTACAACTAAACGATTGACTTTGAAGTGTAGGCCAAAGGTGAATCAAATTTTGGGCATAACATAAGCCAAGCTTATTTTAAACCCAAGGGCACAAGTCTATAGGTGAAGGCCAATTACTTCATATTCCTATGCTGACATGTTTTTCACCTATTTTATATGGAACTAAGCCCAATACTATCATATCCCTTAACAATTTTTAACACCTTCAAGAAAAAAACTTGAGCTAATAAAATATTTAAAACCAACAAACAGAGCATTACCAGAAATACTGCATTAATGTGTTAGAAACAACAGCTTAATGACGTGCTCCCCATCTTCTCTACTTCCACTTTGAACAAGCATTTAATTCAAAATGTGCATGTGTAAATCATATTTCTAAGTAAGAAATTATCTAGTCTGCATAATGCACTTGAAATATTACACGGTGAGCAGCATAAAAGTTTAAACTTAGACAATTGTCTGAACATAAGAAAATCTTCCATTAAAAACACACAACTTATCTTACCATCGGTCCAGCGACCTCATCAGCTTTATCTTTCCCATATAACTGCTCTACCAAACTCAGAGCAAACTCTATTGCCGTCCCTGGCCCTCGACTGGTAACAGCCCGTCCATCCACTACCACCCTCGATTCAACTTTAGTTACATCAGAAGGCATTTTATCCATTACTGAGGGATAACAAGTCGCCTGCGAACACACTTAAATCAACCCTTCAAAACTCCAAAAATAATTTGAAGTAACACAGATCATAGTAAAGAAGACCAAGCATTGAAATTCGAGACAGATAGAATAGCAGAAATATTCAATTTTTCATTCAAAAATTAAGTTTAAACTCCAATGCAACATAAAAAACTTTTTAATAATACCATCCCAAAGGGCTGTTTGGTTTAGTGACATCAGTAAGGCCATATCATGTTATTTAAAGAGTTCAAATATGTGATTCAATGATATCTTCAAATAGCATTCTAAAAATGACAAATCATATAATATTTTATTGACATCTAAGGAATCAAGTAATTGTGTTTTAGTATGAAAATGCTAAATTAAACACAAAGTAATACTGATAACAATGAATTCTCTAAAAATATGAACCATACAATCTCTAAAATGCATTATTAAGAAAGAGAATAATATGGAGATCTATGTCTCTGCTGATAAGTTAATAACTAAAGAATCCTGATAGTCATATTAATACTGAATCACAATCAAGCAAAAAATTCACATCAACAGTATGCACTCAGTATCAAGTTTTATTCCGAAAAAAATAAAAACTTACCTTTAATCCCTTGAGCAAACCCCAGGATCCAAGCGCAACAGCCGGCGCAGCACATATCGCCGCATACAAACCCCCCTTCTCAGCATGCCGCTTCACAATGCTTTCCAGCACACCACAATCCCTAAGCCTCTCCGCACCGGGCATCCCTCCCTGCATCAGCTCAAAACAAATCAAACAAAATCCCATGAAAATAATCAACTTTTACCACAAAAACCACAAAAGAAGCTTCAGCAAACACCCACCGGAAGGGAAATGAGGTCAAACGAGGAGTCCTCACAGTCAACAACGAGAGCATCGGCGACAAGCTTGATCCCCAAGGAAGCATCCACTCTTAGATTCTTCTCTACCGAAGCGACAGTAACTTCAGCCCCGGCTCTACGAAGAACATCGATGGTGACCACAGCTTCCAGTGGCTCCGTGCCATTGGCGATCGGAACTAGCACCTGAGAAGGTGCATCGGTAACATCGCTTTCGAATCGAGAAGGGGAAGAGGGGAATTTGTTAAGAGGTGTTTACCTTCTTCGATGGAGGAGATGCCATTGTTGAATTGGAGAAGAAGAGTCGAGTGAGCGGGCGATTGCGAGCGAGGCTTCTGAAAAAGGGCGGAAGGGGAAGGAGATGACGCGTGGCCATTAAAAGTGTCGATGGAATTGGTTTGATGATAATGTAAATCGGCCCATCTTGTCTTTTAGCTCGTGCTGTTGGGCTTTATATGCGGCATTGTCGGGCTCAATGTGGGCTGTTTAAGGTTAACAGGCCACTTAACCAAGCGAATAAGGGCGATTTTTTTGGCTAAAAAGATGCAGGGTAAATTAAATATTTTAGACTTATTTGAAAAAGGGTAAATTAAATATAGGTGAATATTTTTTTATATTAAATTTAAAATAAAATCAATATAATGAAAAGTCTAAATATGATGGTAATGGGTGGCGGTGCTAGTGGTGGCTGGTGGCGGTGACGGGAGATGGGACATGGCCGACAACAGGTGGCGTAGACCCCCGGTAAGAGGTGGTGGCGGTGGCTGTGGTGGCCGGCGGCGGCTGATGGCGGATGGATAGTGTCAGTGATGGGTGATGGCTAGAGACTAGTAACGCATGCGATGAGTTATGGCGGCCGGTGGCTTTAGTGGTCAGCAGTGGCGGCGGTGGGCGACGATGAGTGGTGGGGGCCATCAATGGATGGTTGCAGTGTTCAAGCGAGCTTACTGGCGCTATAAATGGTTCATGCTCAAAACTGGAAAAGTTTAATTCCCTTAAAAATGAAATAAAATAATTTACACTATTTATTTTGCATTCCTTTTTCATCCAATCAAACACAAATATTTTCAAAACCTTCCCATTTGTAATACTTTGTACTCCCTTTTACTTCCAACCAAACATAAGCTCTTGACTAACATAGCCTTGTTGGAGAAGAATGTTCAGGTGGAAGCCAAAGCTACCTGATAAAAGCATGATGGGAGAGTGTATTTGATTGGTAAAACATTAATGTGAATCTTGATGAGATCGAACGGATGAGAGGTAATATGCCCACTCTCTTCCTCATCCTCATTGTATGAGAATCACTCAAATCTAAGAAAATATTCTGATAAAAATTTGGTGATGATATATTTAAAGATGATTGTAAAACAATAGTTAATGAATTATTTGATGATGGGAAATATGATAAAAGAGGACGATTGTGATCATACTCTTTCCAATACATCTTTTCACCTACTTGCATGGCCAGTTTCCTTCTCAGTGCTTCTTTCACAGTGCAATCTATTTGAGCTAGCTGGACCCTGATTTCTGTTCTATAGAATCAACAGAAGATTGGACCATGCTGTAGTCTGCCTGTGGAACCACCAACTATGGAGAGAGAGAGAGAGAGAGAGAGAGAGAGAGAGAGAGAGAGAGAGAGAGAGAATGTCACATGCAATGCATGGTCCTCAAGTTATCAAAAGTGCTTATCATCCTTTTGATTGATATTTTGATGCAATTCTATGAACAATACTACTCTTCAAAGAGAAGGGAAGAGAGAGAGAGAGAGAGAGAGAGTCACATGCAATGCATGGTCCTCAAGTTATCAAAAGTGCTTATCATCCTTTTGATTGATATTTTGATGCAATTCTACGAAAAATACTACTCTTCAAAGAGAAGAAGAGAGAGAGAGAGGAAGTTTAACAATCTAATATGATCTATTGAACTGAATTTTTTCAAGCAAATTTAGGCTTAGTTTGGGTCTGTTTTTTTAGTGCTTTGTAAAGCTGTTTTTAGTACAAAAAATTCTTAAAAGTAGGAAAAAAGCAACAGTTTAAAACTATCCCAAACGAAGACATTGTATCAATACATGATCAATACTCTTTAGGACTAATAATTAGGAGTGTCAATATTTGATGCGATTTAAAAACCCCCAACAAGAATCTGACCCAAAGATTATGGGTTAGGGTCAACCTGAACCTGAAATGGGTCGGGTTCGGGTTCAACAAATCGATCCGTTTCAAAAGCCGGGTCGAGTTTAGATTGACCCAGAAACCAAAAATTGACCCGTTTTGACTAAAAAACCCATTTTGGCACAAAACCCGATATTGACTAAAATTGACCCGTTTTTTACCCAAAAATCAATGATTGACCCGTTTTTTTACCGGAAAACTAGCAATTTTTTGTCGGCTCTGGGTCATTTGAATCGTGTCAGATTGACCCAGACCAGAAGCGAGTCGGGTTCGGATTCGAAAAACCGACCCGTTTGCTAAAACATATCGGGTTCGGGTTGACCCGAATAGTGTCGGCTCAGTTCCGAGTTCGACCCGAGCCCGACCCGTGACTCGAAATTTACACCCCTCCTAATAATGGATAGTTTGTATTACTATTTTATAAAATATTATTAAAAAAAAAAAAAGCAAACTCACTATTATCTTGCCCAATATTTATGAAATGCTTTACATAAGCTTTAACCTCATCTAATCATGCGATAAAAGCTTATTCCTACCAAATGGTCCACCCTCCAATTCTTATTAACATCAAACACCTAAGCCATGTGATGAAATGAAATCCAAGGAGGAAAAGAGAGACAGAGAGACAAAACCTTAAATTCTTAGTCCCCTTATTTTCTTTTTTCTTTTAGCATTTCAGCACTGCTTCAGTCTGCTTGGCTAGCTTTATAAAGAGCTGAACAAATATTTACAGGAATCTATCTTTATATATTTAGGAAATTGGAAGAAAGAAGAAGCAGAAGAGGACCTGTTCACAGCAGCTAATGTGGAGCAAAATAATTGAAGTAGATGAGGAGAAAGAGCTTGAGGACAGCAATATTAGAAGCTTGCATTCTATCAAATTCAAAAAATTACATAAATAGCATTAATGTTGGTATATTAATAAGAATGAATTATTAAAGGATATGTTAAATTTGACAGATTAGCATTCATTTTTGTTTTAAAAAAGATTTATTTTTTATTATAAGCAACAAATTTTTATTTGTCTTCTCTATCATATTGAGAAAAAGACTTACAACTTGATAATTTGATATCAATAATAGTGATTGCTCTTTTATTTTATTTTTTTTTATATTTAATATTTGATATCTCTCTTGCTAGGTCCTAAAACTATTCTAATTACCTTCTTCTCATCTACTCAGATTTATTAATTGCTCCCCTATTTGCTTAACCTATCTCTATAAAAATTAAACGGGGATTGAAATGCCAAAAGAAAAAGGAAAACGAGGGGGACCATGCATCATGAATTTAAGGTTTTCTTTCACTTTTCCTATGAGTTAAGTCTGTAGGTCGTTTTGATCAGTTGGTTGGGATCTTAATTTGGCCACCAACTAAGAGGTTTTGATTCGAGTCTTGCATATATGCTCTGTGTATGAGTCTGTCTTAATTGACATAAATATCCCAAGGAAAAAAAGAAAAACTTTTCCTGTGGGTTTCATCACATGGCTTAGTTGTTTGATGTAATAAGAGTTTGGGATTCCAAGGAGGCAGGATTGTGATTGAGGGTGGACCATTTGGTAGGAATCAGCTTTTATCTCATGACTACATAAGCTTAAAGTTTATTTAAAGCATTTCATGAATGATGGCAAGACATTATTGAGTTTGTTTTTTTTTTTTTTTATCAAAAAGAGTAATGCTAACACTATTCATTCTTAGTCCCAAAAAGTCTTGAGGTATTGATACACTAATTTAGAGTAAGAAAGTTGAGTGCAATGCATAATCATAGGAGCTTATTGAACTTTCTCTCTTAATTTCCTTCTGTTTGAATAATAATAATTTTATAGACAAAAGCATGAATATCCTAAAAAAAATTTAGAGCAATTGGATTGGGTGCATGACAATGTAGGTGAATGTGCTTGCCACATATCATCTATCCAACAGACTTTAAGGATTCTTATGAGTTATGTTTTAGATAATGTTATATTACTCTCAAAGCACTACAAAAAATTCATCAATTACCGGCGATCTGGACCGGCGATTCTCCAACCGCCGGTATTAATGACGGTTTAACCGGCGATTTGACCACCGATTTTTACCGGCTATTATATAAAATACAGCCACCAGAAAAAAATGACGGTTTAGAAATCGTAGGTTAAACGGCCTAAATTAAAACTTACCGGCGCGTTTCTGGCGGCTAGAACTGCCGGTGTTAAGTGAATTTATTTCCAGTTGTCTGAACCGGCGGATAGCCGCCGGAAAATGCCCTAGAATAATCCGTCATGAGCCTTCCATTTCATTTCATTGCCTCTCTCTCTCTCTCTCTCTCTCTCTCTCTCTCTCTCTCTCTCATGTGCGGTGCTCGCCCCCGTCTCCTCCGCCCTCTCGCATTGAGACGCCACCTCCAGCCATCGACGAGCTCCCTCCGGCCGCCGAAAAGTTCCTCTAAACAAAGAACTCCCCTCCACTCCAGTCGTCGAAGGCTCTCCCCGCTCCCGTCGCTTCACCTCCTAGGTTTGCGTTTTTTTTAATGCATTTTGTTGCTGTTACGGTTTGGCCGCCGGAAATTTCGATACCAAACGGCTAATTAAAACTGCCAAAAAACTTCTAAAAACGCTGGTCAACATCGGCTGTTTGCCGACGGTGTCCGGTGGAACACCGGCGACACGCCGGCGGTCTCACCGCCGGCTATTCCGTCGGTGTTAACCGCCGTTGATTCTACCGGTAGCTTAGCGGCGGTCTATTCTGTAATAACGACGATGTTTATACCGGCGGTTGAACGGCCAGTACGCCGCCCGTGTAAAACCCCTCAAAAGTTCATTTTTGTAAGTGCTGTTAGTCCGAACGAACTGGCCTTAGTACGGGACAAACTGAAGAAAATTGTGAAGAATCTGCCTGATTCGTCTGGACGAACCTGTACGAGTTGGAACGAACCGTCAGGATGAAATTTGTCCATAGAGCAAATCGTCCAAGAACGAATACACTTCGTCTGGACGAGATTTGTCTAGAGGGAAAATCATCCCGGGACAAATAGGAATCGTCCGGGAAGATCCTGTTTGATAAGTATTGGAATTAAGATATTTTGAGATATTTTTGAAGAGAGAGAAAAAAGCTGGAGAGAGAAAGAGAAGGAAGAGAAGAGGAAAGCTTGATTTCGGAGGCCGCGGAGCTCTTTTCGTCCGACGCCGCAGTTTGAAGATTTGTTTGTCTCGAAGTAAGGACTCTGAATCCTATTTCTGATTTCGAAGATTTCGAGTTTTGGTATTTCTATGCTCAGTTTTGTGTTTTCGTTACCGAAATTCTTGCATAACTTTGTATTGACGAAACTTTTACCGCGTAACTTTTGGTATGTTATAGAAATGATGATTTTTGCACGACTTGAGTATTTTCTGGAAAGTTTTCACCGGGTATTTTGAATTCTGATGTGTTTTTATCGAATAGAAAATTATCCGGATGTTGATAAATGTTACTTCAGTACAATGAAAGTCTCCAAACGATGTTTTACACTATCTTTGGTAATTTGATAATTTTTTGAAACTGTGCATTTTATAACGACTTCTGTCTACTATACAATATTTTAAGAGATTTTCTACATTGAGCTAAATCATGTTTATCGGTTGCAATGCGTTGATGAGATCATGATGAATGTGAATGTATGATTGAAATTGTTATTATGTTACTGTTACTGTGATACTATTATATGTGTGGAAGATAAGTAAAGACTGGTTGAACCGTTAGTTGGAGACTGATTGACCTGTACAGGATGGTGGGCCGACGGTCTTTCCTTTAAATACGATTTGGCATTATCCTCTACTAATCACGTGATTACTGAAGGGAATTACAATGAGATGATTACTGTGCAGACGGGCAAAGAGTGGCGACTCTGTTTACTGAGCCAACGGATAAGATATAAGATATATGATTCAAGATTGAAAAACACCTTAATAGCCAGTGCTTCTACTTGCTCTGTATGACTACTTTACTGAATTGCATGTTTAGCAATATTGTTACTACTACTGTACGGATTTACTATTAATGCATGATTTTACTATTATAGCATTACTGTTCATGTTACTGGATTGTTATTGATATTGATACAGGTACTGCTACTACTGATTCACTGTACTGACAATACTGAATTGCAAGTGTACATCTTGATATGATTCTACGGCATTGATTTGATTTCAACAGTCATAAACGATAATATTGATTTGACGTTTTATACTGACTGATATTATTGAACTAGTGAATTCGTTTTATACGATTGATGTTATTTACTGATTTGATTGATATTATCGATATGAAGATTTCTTTAACGATTTAACTAAAATTTTAGAAATGAAGATTTGTCTACTGTACTAAATTAACTGGCGTTATTGATACGACTACTACTATAGAGATTTGACGCACGTATTAATTCATTGGGCTTTACGAACTTTTATACTGTTTATTGATTCTTCCATTGATAGTGATAGCTTCACACATTCATGTATTGATTTTTGTTATTGTATTGATTACTGCTTACTTATTGATTTCTGTTTATGCAATGACTCAATGATCATGTATAAGTGACTGTTATGATATGATTAATTGACATACATATTATTTTCGTACCATGTTTTAATTTCAGTTGCAGGTTTTTGGTGACCTGCTGGGCTTTTTGAAGCTCATTATATGTGGTTAATATTTTCAGGTCAGGGCAAGGGAGCATGAGATTGAGGCTGATCAGGAATCTTCAGGTTTTTGTCTTTTTGTTATAGTGATTCTTTTTGTACTCATGATATGATAGATTACTTTTGATTGATGTGTAGATCCTGAGTATTGTAAATGTTCTTTTGGGAATGAATATAAATGTTTACATGATATTTGAATTGTAGATTTTTGTTAGAATGTTTGTCACTGATTGATGACTATAGATGCTCTGGTAGAAGATTGATTTAAAGGATTGACTGAATAATTCTTTCCAAGTTAGATCTTGGGGCGTCACAGCCGGTAACAAAACCGGCGGTCGCGTGCGCTTAGACCGCCGGAAGCTAAATGGCGGTATTAACCGACGGAGAAACAAACCACCGGAAAAGGTTTTCAGCACCATTTTTTTCCTGCGGTTTTTGAACCGCCGAGAAGCCGTTAGTTTTTTGTCAAACCGTCGAAAAACAAGTAGTAACAGCCGGAATAAACCGCCGGTAAGGATTGATTTTCCTGTAGTGAAGCACAAAAGAAATAAAGATTTTGGAGACTTAGAGCTTTCATTTGAGATAAGTTTCTTACTATTTTATGAAGTTGTTGTAGAGAAATTAACTTTTTAAAATCATTGTGGAAAACAACTTTCTAGGGAGCAGTGAAAATGCAATGGCCGGACAGATAGTATAGTTGTGGTTTGAAAAATAGAACAATAAAAAATCTATCCCAAATAAAACCCGGGAGATATACCTGTGACACATTTGATTGATTGATGAAGAGGTCATTTGAACAATCATCTTGATTAATCAAAACAACCGAAACATAATTAGAGATTTTTATATACATAACACTTGAAACTAGTATAAATACATATTCAACATCTAAACTTTTATAATTACTTATATACCACCTAAAACACACTTTTTCATCTATTATAACGTCCGTTTAAGCCATCGCCAAAAATTCAAATCGTAATATATAATTACTTATATAGTCGTGTGTTGTAATTCATTTCAGAGGATCCTATGGTTCCTCAAAGATACTTTCATACATTCTGTTCGATATCAAGGAAAAGCGATTCTGGCTTCAAAAGGAACTCTTATTCTGATGAATAAATGGAAATTTCATCTTGTGAATTTTTGGCAATCTTATTTTCACTTTTGGTTTCAACCTTATAGGATCCATATAAAGCAATTACCCAACTATTCCTTCTCTTTTCTGGGGTTATTTTCAAGTGTACTGAAAAATCCTTTGGTAGTAAGAAATCAAATGTTAGAGAATTCATTTCTAATTAAGAAATACTCTAACTAAGAAATTAGATACCATAGCCCCAGTTATTTCTCTTATTGGATCATTAAGCTCAATTTTGTACTGTATTGGGTCATCCTATTAGTAAACCGATCTGGACCGATTCTTATATTCTTGATCTATTTTGTCGGATATGTAGAAATCTTTGTCGTTATCACAGCGGATCCTCAAAGAAACAGGTTTTGTATCGTATAAAGTATATACTTCGACTTTCGTGTGCTAGAACTTTGGCTCGTAAACATAAAAGTACAGTACGCACTTTTATGCGAAGGTTAGGTTCGGGATTCTTAGAAGAATTCTTTTTTGAAGAAGAACAATCTCTTTCTTTAATCTTCCTCCAAAAAATACCTTTTATTTTACACGGATTACATAGAGAACGTATTTGGTATTTGGACATTATCCGTATCAATGATCTGGTGGATCATTCATGATTGTTCATGAGACTTTTTCATTTTCATGAAAAAAAAAAGATTCATGAATTTTTATTCTGAAATGCTTATATATCATGATCTATCGTATATATATTCGATTCGTGGTGAAATTCACTGAGTAGTCAAAATTCTTATACTTTCTTCTCGATATTTCATTATTTCTTCTTTTTGATATATACATAGGGAAAGTCGTGTGCAATGAAAACTGCAAGCACGGTTTGGGGAGGGATCTTTTTCTTCTATAGTAACAAAGAAAAATTATCTACTCCATCCGACTAGTTCCGGGTTCGAGTCCCGGGCAACCCATCAACCCATACAAAAGTAAAAAAAAAAAGAATCTTTATTTTTTTAGTTTTATTTGAACTCTTTCTTTCAAATTATTTTGATAGTTTTGGTCATTCCTATAAATATTCATTTCGATTGGTTGACATTGGCATAAAAGACATATTAGACTATGAAATAACAAGCCTTTCATTATCTATCTCATTTCTAGTTATTACTAATACGTGTGCTTGGGAGTCCTTGAAAATGGAATAAACCAAGATCTTACCATGACTGCAATTTTAGAGAGACGCGAAAGTACAAGCCTATGGGGTCACTTCTGCAACTGGATTACCCGTACTTAAAGCCGTCTTTACATTGGATGGTTTCGTGTTTTGATGATCCCTACTTTATTGACCGCAACTTCTGTATTTATCATTGCCTTCATTGCTGCCCCTCCAGTCGATATTGATGGTATTCGTGAACTTGTTTATGGGTCTTTACTTTAAACAATATTATCTCATATGCCATTATTCGTACTTCCGCGGCTATAGGTTTCATTTTTACATAGCAGCATCTGTTGATGAGTGGTTATACAATGGCGGTCCTTATGAACTGATTGTTCTACACTTCTTACTTGGTGTAGCTTGTTACATGGGTCGTGAGTGGGAACTTAGTTTCCGTCTGGGTATGCGCCCTTGGATTGTTATTTCATATTAAGCTCCTATTGCGACTGCTACAGTTGTTTTCTTGATTTACCTTATTGGTCAAGGAAGTTTCTCTGATGGTATGCCTTTAGGAATATCGGGTACTTTCAACTTCATGATTGTATTCTAGGCATAGCACAACATTCTTATGCATCCATTTCACATGTTAGGCGTAGCTGGTGTATTCGGCGGCTCTCTATTCAGTGCTATGCATTGTTCTTTGGTGACTTCTAATTTCATCAGGGAAACCACTTAAAACGATATGCTAATTAAGGTGATAGACTATAAATGGCCCCTCTTTGGAAGGCTACTACCCAGTTAGAACACTCCCGTAGCGTAGCTCATAGGTAGAAAAAAAAAACTATCCATTCTGAACAAAACAACCTTCATTGAACTCTCCAGACGGAACACTGAGAAAACAGGAAAAAAAAAAGCTTAACAAAAAGCAAAACAAAGACAAGAAATAAGTGAGAGAATCATCGGTGAAAAGTGAATGTCCATACGATGTCGGCACAAAGTAAAAACATATTCTTTGAAACTCATGCGAGAAAGAAAAGAACACCTTGCGTACTCTTTTCAACCTTTATATATATTGATTGAGTATCATATTGGGGCGATATTAAGAAGAAAAAGATTCTGAAAAGTCCAAAGATTGTCCCAAATTCATCATAAAAAGAGCACCCATTGTACTAAGAACTAAGATATCATCAGGTTCCGGTTCGACTGAAAATGGACCAAATTGATTTTTTTTTCACACAAAAGGAGTCGACGCTTTTCACGGTAAGTTAGAAGCTAATGAATTAGATCATATGATTATTCTTTGTTTTAGATTAGAAAAACTTACAGCCACCTATGGGAATGATGTGGTGTTCGGCCCGACAAATGGAAAGGTTCCGAATTTTCAGTGAACCAATCCCCCTCACCCTCAGCTCGCTTGGATCGTATCGTGGGGAGCTTACTTAACTTCATTTTCTTAAGGAAGTAACTTGACAGGAGAAAAAGCATAGCACCACCACCTTAAACAAGGGCCACAGGTAAAAGGGAAATTCACCGTTTGCCCGAGAAGAGAAAAAAAACAACTCAGACAAGAAACCAACAGGAGAGCACCCAAAGAAGCGTATCACGATGAGGATAGAAAAGGGACGCCTGTTGCAAGGGCGAGAACCCGAATGAAGCAAAGGCACTAGATAGCATCAAAATTTTGGTCAAATCATAACCTTACCAGAGAGGGGCCTCAGAGGAGGCTGAAAAAGGAAAGGTTGCAAAGCAAATAGATGTCTATTTATGATAAAAGGATCGGGAATTCGTAAATAAGAAAAACGAGTACAGAAGAGAGCGCAAAATCGGCTGAACATCTCGCTTGATAGCAAATTTCTTTGTGATGTTCACCGACTATGTAACGATTGTTGTTCGGCGTTCACTCTTCGCTTCGTATCCAAGCTTTCTTTAGCTAGAAATTTTTTTTCCTGTTGAAATGAAAAGTTCTTTTCTATATGTCTCTTTTTCTATCTATTTTATAGAAAAGGCACTAGAAGAATGGAATCATTCTCTGGAGGATCGAATTGAATGCTATCGTTATCCCGGGAAGCCTAACATGCTGTACAAAAAGTAGTATAGAGTTTGAGAAAGTTTCGATCGCAAGATCCACTGTTTGGATACAAGTTTCTTTTCTATTTTCTAATTAGCAGCCGATGTTGCGAAAAAACTATGGACTAGAATCTAGTAGATCATAATTAGCATCTCAAAGAAAAAGCTATTGATCAAATCAGATATCGACATACCAAGTCAAAGAATTTGCATATGACAGTCGTCGAAAGTGAAAGTGGCCTTATCGACCACCGATGCTGGAACAAGCTTTGGCTGGGGAGCAGCCCATAAGCCCTATCTCTAGGACCGTGGGTAGCGCACCTATCTGGCTCAGCTAGTAAACCAATCGGAGCTCAACTGGGGTTGCCGAAACGGATGGATACATAGGTCGGCTCCAACTCACCGCCTGAGTGCAACATCGGGAATAATGGATTTCAAATAGGCACCCACTCCAACGTCTGAAGGGGGCTAGGCTCTCCTTTAGGTTTAGGTAGGCATTTCACCGATGAAGACCTTGAATCAAGCCCTCACTCTACAAGTCAAGTGGAAGACTCAACCGAAGAGCAAGCTGGGTCTGACAGTTCCACCAACTATAGATGAAGAGGTAGATGGTCTCAAGGCTCAGAAGGAACGTTAGTTATATGCTTCACACATGGATTCTTCGTTCACTTCCCTTTCTAAATGACAGGTCGCTCTTTCATTGTATGATTTTTTTGGTTTGATGAAGACAATATCTATTATGTATCCACTTATTGTATTTTTGCCTCTGCTCGGTAGTTCTATAGCCGATTTTTTCGGACGTTTTCTAGGATCAGAAGGAACCGCTATAATAACCACCACGTGCATTTCATTTCTTCGATATTCTCTTTTCTTTATTTTTATGAAGTCGCACCGGCAGCTAGTGCTTGCTATCTCAGAATAGCTCCATGGATCTCATCGGAAATGTTTGATGCTTCTTGGGGCTTCTTTGGCGACCGTGAAGTCACCGGATGAATTGCCGAGTAGATAGATAAGATCCGGACGCTGCAGTTGCTCCGCGGCGATACGGACTCGACTCGCTCCTACCCACCCCCGGGCCTGGGTCAAAAAGCATGTCGGGAATCGAGGGGGCACATACTGGACGTCACAACTCCCGTCGATTGGGGGCTGTGCTGCCCTGCCTTTCGATTGATACACAGTTGAGGAGGCCGAGCACGAATGCTACAAGTGTGGGAGCGATCCTTGTAAGGGAATGCTAAGACGGCTTCATGCATATGGGTAGCAAGAGGGCGGTTATGCCCCGACGGTGGGGCCTTATGGGGAAGGGCCCAGCCCAATATGGATAGCACACCCCCCATGCACTTGAAGTGCACCTCTGTATCGACTTTTTCACTATATCTAAGGGTTACGTCGGTGGAACCGGTGAACCACGCGAGCTGGTTAGATGCGTGGGGCAGAGGGCTCGTAGTACCCCCCCCTTTTTGTCTTAGGGAAGGGAAGAAGAGGCCTAAGCACGGCAGATGCCGTACACTTGAGTGGCAAAGGATCGCTTCTGTGAGGCTCGACTAACCCTCGGAACGAAGTAGCTCGACCGACCCTTGACCCCCTCGGAAAGCGAGACCATACCTATTTTTTCCAGACCCGTTCGGACATACGGTTCCCGCGGAAGATCAAGTTGGTGAGCCGTGTGATGGGAAACCTTCCCGCACGGTTCGGAGAGCACTGAAGACGAATGAGAGGTTCACCACCACATCATTGCAAGGGGAGCTCGCTCGATTCGCAGTTCAAACGGGATTGTTTAACCTCATTAGTACCTTCATAGGTGATGCACAATTTATCCCAAATCTCTTTACCAGTTTTGCAAGTGGAGACACGCATGTAATCCTCAGATTTTAAAGCACAGAAAAAGTAGTTCAAACATTTTGCATTCAATTGAGCTAAATATTGTTCATCGAAAGTCCATTCAGTAAAAGCAACTTTAGTTTTAACACCATTAATTTCACGAGAAGGTGGAGAATAACCTTTTTTGATAAGCATCCACATGCGATAATCAGTAGATTATAATAACGTTGACATGCGGGTTTTCAAAAAATCAAAAGGTAAGTTATCGAACAGAGGAGGTCGGGTAATAGAATACCCTTCTGTAGTGTTACGATTCCCAAGGTTAGCCATGGATCAAATTTAAAAAGTTTTCAAACTTAAATTTTTGAATCACGCTCTGATACCACTTGAAAGTTTGTTAGGGATGTTAAGCCCTATGAACGTAGTCCCAAGCTAACAAAGAGGGGGGGGGGGGTGAATTGGTATTTTAAAATTTCTTTTCACAAAGAATGAAAATCACATAAACCAAAATCACACCACAAAATAAATGCGGAAATAAAAGTGCGGAAGCAAGAAAATAAGAGCACAGGAATTTATAGTGGTTCGGTCAACTTGACCTACGTCCACTCCCCAGGGGCGCCCTCCGAGAATTGCACTACAAATGTGACTCTCCTTTAGCCCCCACAGCTAGGCGGAGAAGCCTTTACAAAGCACCTCCTTTTTTCCACCCCGGCAAGGCAGAGAACCTACCTCCTTTTGCTTCCTCCTGAAGCTGGCAGAGAACCACAACCAAAAGCTAACTCATTACCTCTACCGGCCCTTCCACGGACGAGAACTTCTAGACGAAGAAGAAGAAGAGCGATCTTTGAAGCAACACTTGTGAATCCCCTCACAAGCTCCCCCTCACAAGATCCTCTCTCTCTCCCTCTCTCTCTCTTTCTCTTATCAAGGCCTTCTCAGGTCAAGTCAGTAGCCAAAGGTCTTCCAAAATGTTAAACAAGAGTTCTTAAATAGAAGAGCTTCAAAATAGCTCATTTATTGCAAGTTGCCGACATTATCGTCTAGTCCGATATAGACATCGGCCTGTCCGATCAGTACAAAACTCAGAAGATCGGCCAGAGTATCGCCCTGGATACAAAACTGGACGATTGAAAATTGGCTTGATCGTCTAGGCCGATCTCACGATCGTCCCTGCCGATCAGTTCAAATCAGAGGAAAATCGTCCAGAGCATCGCCTTGAATTCGAGCTGGCTGATATTTATCATCCTGAAGTAACCAAGGTTTTTGAATAGATCACCCTGGCCAATCCTGCGATCGTCTGGAATGATATAATCGTATCAATCATCCTTAATTACTCCCTTGATTTCCTAATCAATTAAGGCATAATTTGTGAATATCGTCCAGGCCGATCAGAGATCGTCCTGGCCGATAATTAAAAAATATAGTATACCTTAATTGTCTATGGTGGTAGCTTCTTTCTGTTTTGAGCTTATCGTTCTGGACGATACACGTATCATCCAGGCCAATATGTTAATGTCAGCTGCCTTAATTAAGAATTCTTATTTAGACTTTCTGTTTTAATCCTGATCATCTAGGACGATGTAAATATCGTCCTGCCCGATATGAGTAAAAATAAAAATTCTAATTCTCTCAAGTGTGTGTGTGCAGGGTTTCTTAGCATCAGTCTCTTTGACCATTACAAATAGACTCAAGAAGAGTAAAACAAAGTACAGGCTGACTCATCCCTAAACCTATGCAATCTTGAACTGGCTTTGTTTGTTCGTCCGATCTCTTTGATTCCTGAAAAGTTAGAAGAACCAAGTAGTTCAAGAAAATCAATAGTATTTGTCAATCATCAAAACATAAGTCATGAAAATTGATTTGCAACACTCCCATCATTCTCATCTCAAACTCTTCACTCGTAGTTTTTGTGAATTTATTATAAAGTTTTTTATTTGTATATCAAAATAGTATATCATCAACATAGATTTGCACTTTGAGTAGATCTTCTACTTATTTCTTTAAGAAAAGGGTGGTGTATTTACTACACTTAACAAAGACTCTATCTAGAATGAGTATGCTTAGCCTTTCATAACAGGCTATAGGTGCTTGCCTTGCTTCAACCAATACAAAGCCTTCTTTAGTTTGAATACATGATTAGGGAAGTTAGAGTTCTCAAAACCTGGGGTTGCTCAACATTAACATCCTCTTAATTACCCCATTTAAGAAAGAACTAATATCATCCATTTGATATAGCTTAAACCCTTTAAAGAAAGCAAAGGCCAAGAGCACTCTAATGTCTTCTAGTCTAGTTACTGGGGAAAAAGACTCTTTAAAGTCAATCCTTTCAATTTAATTTTACCCCTTAGATACAAATCTAGCCATATTCCTTAATACTATACCAAAGTCATTCATTTTTTCCTTAAAAATCCATTTGGTTCCTATAACACTCTAGTCTAACCAACTCTCATACATCATTCATAATAAATTAATTCAATTCTTCTTACATTGTTAGGATCTAAAATTCATCAACTATGGCTTGTTCAATATTGGTGGGTTCTATCATGGAGATAAATGTATAATGATTAACCTCCTTTATAAGTCCATGACTAGTTATAATACCTTTAGAAGTGTCTCCTAAGATCAGTTCTTTAGGATGACTAAATGAATGAATCCATTCTCTCGGTAAGGTAGTTGAGTTTATACTCAATCTCTTAGGTCAATGGATTTTACCCCTTGAATTTCCTTTACTTCTTCTTCTAATTTAGATTCAGAGGTCCTATATGATTCATCAAACATAACATGGGTAAACATTTCTACTACTAAGGTCCTCTTATTGAAGATTCTATAAACCTTACCTACAAATGAATTACCTAAAAAGACTCCTTCATCAGACATGGTATTAAATATTCCAAAGGGTGATTTACTATTGATCAGGATAAAACATCTACACCAAAAAACATGTAAGTGAGAAAGATTGGATATCTTACCCTTAAGAAGTTCATAGGGTGCCTTATTTAATTTGGTTCTAGCATTCTCCCTATACAAAATAAATAATAAGTAGTATTTAGCTTATGACTAAAATTATCATGGGAGAGAATATTTAGCTAGGATATTTAATTCACCTTTTTAATGAAAATTGACCTCTACCTTAAATTTAAAGTAGGAGAGAGTTATAGTTGTGCCCATTAATTGTTTAAATGTTCCTCCCTACCACCACTTTTGTAGGTTAGTCTAATTATTGAATTTAAAATCTATATCAAATTTAAGTTGACTTTAGAAGTGAAAATCTTATCAATCTTCTAGCAATTTCCTATCTTAATAGGCATGTCTTGCATGCTTTGAATAAATTCAAAGATTTTTCTAGTTAAGTTGATATTCCCCTCAAAAGATTGGGTTTGCTTTGAGGATTATTCTTCCTTGTATTGTCCCTAGTAGCTTCTACCAAAGATCTATTTTCTCTTTTAGGTATTCCATTCTGTTGAGGGATTATAGGTGTAGAAATGTTATGTTCTATCCATATATATTAATAAAAAGATTCAAATCTATCAATTTTAAACTCTCCGCCATAATCAGTATGAATGGTATAAATTACACTCTTATTTTCTTTGTATCTAGGGAGAAGGTTCTAAATTCCTCAAATGAATCACTTTTCTATACAAGGAATCTAACCCAAGTGAATCTAGGATAGTCGTCTACTATCACAAGTCCATATAATTTCTCTCCTAGGTTGGTGGTACTAATGGGTCCAAATAGTTTCATATGGAGAATTTCTAATGTCCTAGATTTATTGATGTCCTTATTTGAATGAAATGAAGACTTAACCTATTTTTTAGTTGACAGACATCACTAAGTGATCCTTAGTGAAGTCAAATTTTGGTATTCCTCTAACTATATCATTTTGGGTAATATTCCTAAGAGTTTTCATATTTGCATGACATAACATCATATGTCATAGCTTGGAATTATCAATAATATTTTTTAAGCACTAGGAATTATAATATTCAATATAGTTCATGTAAAGCATATAAATATTATTTACACTTTTTCCTTCTTAAACAAGTTTTCCATTCAAGCTAATCATGCATTATGTAGATAAAAATTGTACATCAAAACTCTTATCACACAATTGACTAATGTTTAGTAGGTTATTCTTTAGGACATCAATGAATAAAACAATCTCAATAATAATTTTTTTTGGAATTGTCAATTATAATTGAGCCAACCACTCTCTTAGTGGTGTTTCCCCCTTGTGTGACCTTGCCTTCGGACATGGCCTCCACTATAATTAACTACTTCAAATCACCTATCATGTGCCTTGAGCATCCACTGTATAGGTATACGATGCTCTCATTAGGTCTTTTGTGAGATCTTCCCAACAAAGTAATTAAACATTAGATTTTGGAACCCAATGAGTTTGGGTTCCACCTTATGAATTGATGAATGAAATGTTTGTATGTTATAATGTGATTCAAGTAATTTTGTCCTCCACACTAAATATGTCCAATGATGGATAGTGTAAGTATGGGCTATGTGACCTAGCATGCCACAAGAGTAACACCTAAGACCAGGAAAAGGGGTCACTAATATATATGGGTTATAGTGGAAAGTGCAAGTGCATGCTATGTGCTCAAATAACTATTCAATATTCAATAAGGATGTTAAGCCTAAGTGAACTTATCCCTAGCCACACCAAGAGGGGGGTGAATTAGTGAATTTAAAAACTAATTGCTCAATTTAGAAAATAAAGATAATATTTTTTGAATTTTTCAATATTTGAAAAATAAGTAGTAATTTTCACTTAGTGTAGAAGCAAACAAATTCGACAAATATTCTAAGTAATGATGATGATATTCTAATAAGTTGAATGAAGCATTTAGCATGATTTTCACTAAGAAGTTATATTAGAATTAAATTGCTAAAAGTAAAATGCAAAAAAAAAAAAATAGAACAAACACACTAGAGAATTATTGTGGTTCGGTCGAATAATGACCTAAATCCACTCCATGAAGTCCTCCATAATGACTATTGCACTATCACTATATTATCTCACCTTTTGGCCCCACAGTAAGGTGGATAAGCCCTTTCACAAATTTCTTCCACCAAACCCAATGCAGTGGAGAGCCAGAAGCTTTGTCACCCTCTAGGAGATGGTAAAAGACCTTCAATTGTTTTCTCCCTCCTCAAGAAGGAAAAGTACCTTGAACTTCTTTCTCATCCTTCTAGTGATGACAAAGAACCACATCCTTGAGCAGAAGAATTTATTATTAAATCCACCTAAGAATCCTAGAAATACACATGGAGGAACAAGGCTAGACACTTGCTTGGAGTAACCATGTGAATCCCTCACACACAAGCTCTCCCACTTCTTGCCAAAGATCTTCTAGATCTTCTTCTCAAAGCTCTCTCTCAAGAATACACAATAGCTATAGGATTTTGAAATAAGTCAATGAGAGATATTAAATACAAAGGCTCATAAAAATCCCTAAATCTAATTATGTGTCTCTTATAGTATAGGTTGATCTATGATCATCTAGTTTGATTGGTGAAAAGTACTCTTATTAGTACAGTATAAAGAGTTAGGTGTTATAAGATCGGTTCAAAAAATTAGGCTGATAGCCCAAGATGATTCACATCATCGTCCAATATGATTAGTATAAATAACATGGATTATCATCTAGAATGATTGGCAAAGTTCTAAATATAATCCTATGAAGGAATTGGGTTGTATAGTATGATTGGTCCAATCATCCTATGAAATCTGATTGGATTAATTGATCTAAATTTGTTCCCTAATCATAGGATAAATTTAGGAAATATTTAGTTCATTATACGGTATGATACCTATCATCCAATATGATGAGTATAAAATTTGAATATCAAAATATTGGCTAAATTATCATTAGCGACTAGGATCTTGATTTTTAACTGATCTTCTTGTAGATTATAAACTGTATGATACAATTAGTTCATATTGCATTAATTATCATAATTAGCCATTTCAATCTTTTTTTGATAAGTTGGTCATACATTTTAATATGGATAACATACTATGATTAGATCAGAAAATATAACTTCTGATATTGTCACTAACTCACTCCCTTGAGAGAGAGATAAGGTGTGTGTGTGTATATGGTTACCAAGCTTAGTATTCACCAAATATATGATTTGACTCAAGAAAGATAAAAATACATAAGAAATGAAAAAAACATACTTTTTACAACATACTTAACCCTAAGCTATCTAATATCTAGCTAATCAAACTTACAAGTGTATGGTGGACCTAAAATATTAGTGCATAGAAAAAAGAAGATACGAAATAATATTATTTAACAGGAGATAACATAGTAAGAAATCCAATAATATTTGTTATTAACAAAATCAGAGGGCTTAGGTCCAAATTTCCTACACTATGGAGATATAATCACTACAGAAGGACATAAAATGCCCTTTTATATCCTACAATCTCGATAGTGATCTATGAATACATATACTTTTATCCACATCAATGATAGAGAGTATCATTAGGAAAACTTTATTAATTTGCATTCATTAGTCCAAATCATTTTATTATCTGGGATCTTATCTTTTCTCTTGTAATCCTCTAGAGTGACAAAACTCAATCTTTATTTTTATTCAACAAGATAAAAATTATAGTTCTAGTAGGTAGTACTAGTTTACTTTTATGTTAGTGGAGCACATCCTTTTGGGATCGATACTCTCTCATTTATTTTATTATATGATTGATACATACACTTTCATTTCTAGTAGATATTGTACGTAAAAGAAAACATAAATATATATCAACCTAGATCATAAACATAAATCATGGGTGCAATGCATCACATAGCCTGCTTCACAAAATCACTAGCATCACACATCAAATGAAAATCAAGAGACCATTGAGGAGAAATGATGATATGTACACTAACTAATAAATTCTTGAGTTTTTGAAACATAACTATGTAATAAAAATTATAATTAAAAAGTACATGTTTTTCTAACATATGGAAATGCGTTGTAGTTATATTTAAAAAATCTTTAATGAAATACATGCAAAATTTGACATGAACTAAAAATCTATTGAATCCCTTAATAGAAGTAGAAATTCTCAATCACATGGACTTTTTTCTTTTTGCCCTCTACACCACTCTTAGAGATTTTATGTTCGAGGATAACTCCTTCCTTTACCATAAATTAAATTTATCCAAATTCAGTATAAGATTGCTTTCCTTTCATCTATTTAGGACTATCTCTAAATGAACTAAACACATGTTGAATGTTGTCCCAAAGGTTAAAAAATTATCCATGAAAATCCCAATGCCATGCATTATTAAATCTAAAAATATTAACATCATACATTTTTGAAATATTATAGGAACATTACACAAACCAAATGATATATATCTAAATGCAAAGGTTAATTAAGGACTTATGAATGTCATTTTAACAGGCAATGTGAATATGATGGTAACTAGAGTAGCCCTCTAAGAATTAGTAAAAAAAAGAATGTTCAACCAATTTATCTAATATTTGATCAAAAAAGGGAAATGGAAAATGTACCTCTGTAGTGGATTTGTTATGATTTATATAATCAATTCATATCTTTCACCTAATCATAATTCTAGTAGGTATAAGTTCATTTTCTTCATTTGAAATAATAATTTACCCTCCTTTCCTTGGAACACTATGAATTGGGCTAACCCAATAATGATCAGAAATAGGGTAAATGATACTATCATCCAACCATTTCAAAATTTCATTCTTAACCACTTCTTTCGTAGTTGGATTAAACTCATTTGTTGGTCAACTTTAGGTTAATAAGCTTCCTTTAATAGGAACTTATGTATATAAACAAATAGACTAATCTCCTGAATTTCAGCAATAGACCATCCAAATACTCTCTTATACATGTTAAAACTTTAATCAGCTTACCTTCTTGATATAATTAAGTTTAGGGGAGGTAATGAAAGGTAAAGTTAACTTTTTTTTCATAAAAGGCATATTTTAAATGAGCAAGCAAAACATTGTGTTCTAGCTTAGGAGCCTCAACTATAGATGCTTTCAAAGATTTCACTTGAAACGATGTATCAACAACTTCAAATATTTCCCTAAAAATTCTAAGGGTTTCACTAATAAAATAAATATAACTTCCATCTACCTCACTCAAATCATCCTCACATAATGACATGTCCAACTAAATCTCACCCAACATCATCTCCATAACATCATGTACATAAGAATCAATATAATCCACTTTTCAATGTCTTCATAGATTTTAAGACATTGAAGGTGACATCTTTCTTAGGAACTTTTATGGGAAGCTCTCCATATCTAAAATTTAGCTAAGAAAGGCTTAAATAGGAAGACAAGTTTTTCCCTATCTTCCTCAATATCTAAAATAATAAAATTTATAGGGAAAAAGAATTTATCAAACTTTACTAAAACATCTACTATTATTAGGTGAATGAACAATCAGCTAACTATAGAATAATAGTGGTAGGCTGGACTTCCTCAAGGTCTAATTATTTAAAGAAGGATAAGAGCAATAGATTGGTACTAGCACCTAAATAAGATAGTTCTATTCTACTAAACTTATCCCCTATAACCATTATAATGATTTAACTACTAGGGATCTCTTAGCTCTTAAATATTTTCATTAGAATGACTGAGATACATTCTTCAGTATCAACTACAATTTTAAACTTTCCTAATTTTCTCTTTTCACTTAATAAATTTTTATAAATTTTTCATAGGTAGACAATTATTTTAGTGGTTTAGCAAAACTTATATTTATTATTTATTTTTAAATACCTCTATAAATATAAAAATTTTCTTATAAAAATTTTTCTTTAATAATATTTGAGAAAAATGTGATGGTGGTCACTCAACTTCCTTCCTACTAAGTTTTTCTATTTCCTCAGAGTGATATGGTTCTTTAAACTTGGTGTGCTCTAATGAGGCTTTCTCCAGAATTTCATTTATAGGCTACTTGTTCTTCATAACAACTACACGTAGTTCATTTCCACTCCTCAATTAAATAGGCTTGCATTATTTCTTACCTTTTTCTTTTAGATTTATTTTTGTAGTACTAGGAAATATTTCTTTGACTTTATCATCCAAAAAACTAGCTATTCACCCTAATTAATTTTTAATATTTCTAATTGAAGCATCCTATGTTTACAATTGAGTACCTTCTATAAAACTAATTGTTTTAATGAATGCCTTTTATCCTTTATAAGATTTTTGTAAAACTAACTGTTTTAAAGAATGCCTTCTATCCTTTATAAGATTATTTTAGTTAAATTAAGGGGGATAATTATGACTTAGGTTTGCATAATAGTGAAGAGTATGATTCCAATTTTCTACTTGATTTGGTTGGCTAGTAGAGTTCAAGTTATTATTCTCATTTTGATTTTTACTATAGTTAAAATTAGTGTGATTCTTCCAATAATGGTTAAAAGAATTTAAAAAGGATTATTAGGTCTATTATTTATGGAATTAGGAGATTATACTCCTAATTCATTTGAATAATAAGAGAATCAAAATATACTCGCATCTGTAGGCAAAATTTTATTTTTGGGTGAACCAATTACAAAATTATCTAGATTCCAAGATATCACCTGGATATTTTGTTAAAATAGATAGAGCATCTAATTAAAAAAAAATAACTACCTTTTTAGTGTTAATTATTCTTAATAACCAATAAAAATTATGGGTGGCCATTTTGTTGATCAAAGTGTAAGCTTCATTTAAGGGTTTACATATCGTCGATCCACTATTACCCTCATTAATAATGGTTTTAAGAGTGGCAACTATGGAAAAATATATTGTACAATTGGATCTCATTTTATATTTTATAATTAAATTTGTAAATATAACATCATACTATCTTGAAAGATAGACTTGTATTTAAGTTTCATTTTGAAAATAGAAGTAAAATTTATTTTCATAATGAAACTCAGCATAGAGAATATAATATTTAGAGAATAAACTATTCATTTTGAATAATAGAGTGATATTCAACTATCATTTTGAAAAAAAATTAACTAAGAATTAGACTTTATCGACATGCAAAGATTTTTCCACTACTTTAATAAACCAAAAAAAGGTTTACTTTATTCACTAGGTTTTATGCTCCTTATGGAGTTAAGCCTCTATAGGTAATTACATCTCAAGTTGAATTTTCTAAAAACTCTCAATTAAAGTGGTGACTAAACTTTTTTAGATTTGCAAAGGTTTAGATCAAGTATTTTAAATTTTAACATACCAATTAGGAAATGAACAAACTCTAAGAACTTTTTACTTATAGTCAAAAGGTAAAAAGTTCTTAAGATTCTTAAAAAAATAGAAACACTCTGACCTACTCTAATTTTTTACTTTAACGATTTAGAATAAAATTAAATTTAGGGTTTAAGTTGATAATTTGTTAGATGATTGATGAATTCATCTCGGAAGGAAGTGAAAGGAGTGTATATAAATCTGGACTTACAAATGCCTAGAGTGGATAGCTTGGTAACCAAACACCTTAAAATTATACTTTTAATTCTGAAGTATCCAAGGTAGATAACACTTATTTAATTGGAATCAAGGATGTAAGTTTAGATTTTAATTAAAATTTTTTAATATGTTATACCCCTATCTAATGCACTTTAAAATAACTTTGAATTAAACTATAAATCCTTTATGATGCTTAATTGAATCTAGACTACGTAATTAATGTAATCTATATCATTGGTTTTCTAACAAAAGTTTGATAGTATAATTAACATTTACCAATAGAAAATATAGACTAGGCCTCAGTGCTTTTGTTGTTGCTTGATTTTCATTGGCTTGTGTGGGTTGGTATGTTTAAGTTATTAAAAAATAAATATGTGTGCATATATGCATGAATAGGTACAGGTGTTGGGGTTTGCAGTATATTATTGCAGCATCATAAAACTACCCTATGTGTCCATACAAGGACACACATGACACAAAAAAAAGAAAATATACTATTTCTAAATGCTACTCGTCTATGAAATATGGATAAATAAATATGTATGATTGAACCAATATATACAAAACATGTGACAAATGTCACTATAAAGTATAACCCAGGCTCTGCAGGAAAATACTACTCATTATTTCTAGTGTTGGGAAGTCGTTTAGGGTGTTTAATAAGGGTAAATTAGTGGTGGAAGAGACTACTCATGCAGCATTTAATGAAACTGATCCTAAGAAGTCTAGAGTTGAGGAGAAAGATGAAATTGGTAAGGTTGAAAAATTGGAGAAGAAGATAGAAGCCCAAGGAGTATGTGAGAATACCCAAGGAGTAAAAAATATAGATCTTGAGGAAAGTGTTGATCCTACACACACCTTGCCTAAAGATTGGAGATACTCTTCGAGTCACCCCAAAGAACATATATTAAGAGACCCTTCTGAAGGAGTTAGGACTAGGCATGGACTTAGGAAAGAAGTGAACCATTCTACCTTTATCTCAAAGACTGAACCCTCCAACATCAATCAAACCCTTTCTAATGAGTTTTGGATTTTAGACATGTAAGAATAGTTAAGCTAATTTGTTAGGTATGATTTTTGGGAGCTTGTAGAGAGACCAAAGGGACAAAGTGTAGATGGAACCAAATGGGTCTTTAAGAATAAAATGAATGATTCTGGTGTGGTGGTTAGGAATAAGGTAAGATTAGTGGCTAAGGGGTACAAACAAATAAAAGGGACTAATTTTGAGGAGACCTTTGCCTTTATAGCTAGATTTAAAGCCATTAGTGTGCTATTAGCCTTTGCCTGTTATAAGGGATTTAAGCTTTTTCAAATAGACGTTAAGAGTCCCTTTTCAAATGGGGTAATAAAAGAGGATGTGTTTGTAGAACAACCCCCAAGTTTTGAGAATTCCCAATTTCCAAATCATGTTTTCAAATAAAAAAAGGCCTTGTACGGATTAAAACAGGCACCCAGAGCTTGGTACGAGAGGCTTAGCACATTCTTACTAGAGAGGCAGTTTGTGAAGGGGAATGTAGACACCACCCTTTTCCTGAGGAAAGTAGGAGATGATTTACTTATAGTTCAGATATATATTGATGATATACTTTTTGAATCTTCTAATTAAAGGCTATGTGATAATTTTTCTACAATAATGAGTAAGAAGTTTGAGATGAGTATGATGGGAGAGTTGTCATACTTTTTGGGATTTAGTATAAAATAAATGGATGATGGAACCTTTTTGAATCAATTAAAATACATAAAGGACATCTTGAAGAAGTATGAAATGGATAAAACTAAGCCAATTAATACTCCCATGACCTCAGGAATTTATTTGGACAAAGACCCAAATGGAAAATCAGTTGATCAGAAGAAGTACCTAGGGATGATTGGATCTTTACTTTACCTCACTGCTAACCGACCTAATATCATGATTAGCATTTATCTCGGTGTTCGATTTCAAGTTGATCTTAAGGAATCCTAGCTGACTACAGTTAAGAGAATCCTTAGATACCTTTTAGGGACCCATTACATAGGAATTTGGTGCCCCAGGCACAGTAATTCCTTTGAGATTATTAGATTATCTAATTCTGACTTTGCTAGATGTAAGGTGGATAGCAAAAGTATTTCATGTACCTATCAATTCATAGGACAATCTTTAGTCTCCTGGTCTAGTAGAAAGCAAAACTTAGTTTCACTTTCCACTGCTGAAACTGAGTACATTTCTTTAGGAAGTTGTGTGGCCCAAGTCCTTTAGTTGAAGCAGTAAGTTCTATATTTAGGATTACCTATTGGCACAATTCCAATCCTTTGTGACAATACTAGTGCCATCTGCATTTCTAAGAATCCTATCCAACATTCAAGGACCAAGCACATAGACATAAGATATCACTCATTAGAGACCATGTGACCAAGGGATATATTGAGTTACACCATGTGGCAACTGAGACTCAACTGACTGACATCTTTACTAAACCACTGTCCTTCAACACTTTCAGTATTTTAAGGACCAGATTGGGTGTGATTGATATAAACACATGAACTTGATTTCTGATCTCTGCTTTTTATTTATTATTTTCTTTTTATTTCTCTTGTGTATGTTTTTAGATTTGTTTCTCTTACTTCTAGACTCTGCTGAATCGATATCTTATGCCTTAATTTTGATTTTTAAAATTTGTAATCAATAATTAACATCGATAAATTAGTTAAAGGGAAGAACACTGTTAATTGTTACCATCTCTCTAACTTCTTTTAGTGATGTAGTTTACTTTTCTAAACAAAAATCTATCTCAAAATAACAAATGGATTTTAAAATTAAAAACTTTTCAATCTTTCTACAGTAATCTATTTTATGTTTAATATTCAAAGTATTTACTTTACTTTCAATTTTTTGTAATCATATCATTGAAATTATCATATGATTTTTTATTCTATTTTGTGATTAATTCTTCCTTGTATTAGAGAGTGGGTTTTTCTTCTCTAATATCTAGAAGATAAAATCACAACTAAGAATATTTAAGGATTTTGAAAAAGTGATCTCACTTGCATAAAAGCAAATAAATAAAAAAAAGTGCCCAATGATGCCAAATATAAAAGATGCGTAAAGTTGCCAAATTAAAAAAAAAAAATTAGATGCGTAAAGTGACAATCAAATTGACAAGAGGAATAAAATGAGCCCACCAAAAGCAAGCTTATTCTCTTTCAAAATTTTTAAATCTTAGAAGACTTCATGTGTCACTTGATATTTTTCAAAAGGCTTGATTTCAAACATCTGATTGTAACTAATTACTTTGATATACTATTCCATAAAATATTTTTTGAAAAAAAAGTTTTTGAACGGATCTCTTCTTCTAAACCAATTGGCTTTTCTGATTTAGATTCTTGTTTTTCAAAAGTTAAATTATCCTAAAGAAGACTGAGTTAGGGCTAACAGGATCGGTTGTTCTACTACTTTTTCAATTTTGGATGATGTTAATTAATTGATTTTGTAAATTTTTGAAATCATATGGAAAAATTATCATATTCAGTATAAAAAAAAATCAATTTTTAGTATAAAAAAAACTCCTTGTGTTTTTTGTTCATTTTTTTCTTTTTTGTATCTAATTTTCTGTTTGTTTTTATTATTTTTGGGCCTGATCTGATCATCTCCATCCACCCTCAATTTTCAAATTATTCACATCATCCTGGACGATCCTCATATCACCTTGGACGATTGATTCCATTCACTTCTCGAATCCATCTGCTGACTGTTCTAATTTTTCTGCTGTTTATCATCCTGGACGCTATGATCGTCCTCTGCTTCAATTATCTTTGATCATCCTAGATGATCCTCTTTCATCCTAGATGATGCCTTTGCTTATGCATAATTATTAGTCATCATCCCGTATGATCCTCCTGTTCGTCCTGGACGATTCACATGGACATACGTTAATAAGCCTTAAATTTGGCCGGTATGATCCATTATTGGAGAATCATTCCAGACGATCCACCTGTTCATCCTAGATGATATATATGGAAGTGCCTTTAAACATTTTAAATTCGGCCGGTATGATCAATAATTGTTCATCGGCCTGGACGATCCACAAATCGACCAGGATGATTTGCTTTTTCAACGGTCGTCGGGATTTTCTCCTCGAGATGATCGCCTGTGTCTTATCATCCCGGATGATACTTGATCAGCCAGGATGATACAAAATCGTCCAGCCTTAATTATTGCACCATATCATCCTAGACGATCCTGCCATCGTCCTGGATGATCCGGCTAATTCTTTAAATACCGATCCTTTCCATTCATTTTTCTCACACCTTTTCTTTCCACTTGCATTCTACTCTCTCTTTTTTTTTCCATATTTTATTCTAGAGGCTGGTGGAAAATGCTCTCGTCAAGTTTCAAGAAGTTCCTCGAGGGCCACCTTGGACCCTCACTTCATGGAGGCGGAAGATCAAGCCACCTATCATTGCTATAAATCAGCCAGCTTCACTGTGTCTCGGTCAATCAATCCCAACCAGCTCTTTTATTCGATACTTGATCTTTTTTCTCACATCTCTCTCTATTTTATTCTAATGCTCACATTCCCCTAAAATTATGAACTTTTGTTTAAATTTTTTGCGAGCATTAGAATTAATTCTGCTTTCACCTCTCTTGGGCCCTATGTGAATCGACGCCCTATCAAGATCACATACCGATATTGTGTAGAATTTTTGCAGCTCTCCACCATTGGAGATAAACTTCACACTCTTTTCTCCGATCCTGATTATGACTTGGATCCGACCAATCACTTCCTTCGGAACACCACAGCCCACTTTCATGTTGGAGAGACTAGCTCTTTACTCAAAGATACTTGGACTATTCAACATGTCATTCACACCTCTATAATCCCAAAGGCTGGTGATCAAGTCCACATTACTCCTCTTCTTTTGATCACCACTTTTTAGATTCTAGCCCATCATGAATTTAATGCAACTAACCTGATCTTTCAATATATCTAACATTTGACCACAATTCGCAATCCTTGTCTAGGAGAAAGCCCAATCTATCTATAGGACATATCATTGCTTATGTCCTATAATCTAATTATAATCTCCAATACCCTGCTCCTCCAAATTTTTAGCCTGCCTTATACATCAATAACTCTTTCAATGTCCTTCATAGTACTCAGATCCATCCAGGGGATGAGGAAGGAGGCTCCCGCACCTGTTATTGAACTTGTTTCACTCCACCAGCACTCTCAGCTAGATCAGTTGTTGGAGTGCTTTAACCAGTGGGAGGCCTGATTCGACACTTACATTGCAGCACATGAGCAGTAACATGCTGAGGACATATCCCGCTACGAGCAGCACCGCGTAGAGGACTTAACCCATTTTGATGCTTTCGTTGCTCACTAGTAGCAGCAGCATGACCAGGACATAGCATGGTGTGGTTCTCAGTTTTCTGCACTGACTAGTTACTTTCAGTAACCTCCATTACCACTTCCTCCACCTTCAAATGTTCAGAGCCAATAATTTTACTAGTCTTTCTTTTATTGTAGTTTGTTTCTATTTTTCTATTGGTTGTTTTTATTTTCTGTTTTACTTTTCCCCCTCCTTTTTGTGATGTCAAAAAGGGGAGTGATCTACTGTACTACTAGTTGCTTTGTATTTTGTACTATGATTTTGATAGTTGACTTGTGTTCTTTTCCTCCACACTACCTTCATTAAACTGACTTAACTCCTTAGATTTTTTCTTGTGTGTTTGCCATCATAAAAAAGGGGGAGATTATTGTGTATCTATTTTTCAGAAATAGAATTTTGATGATTGCAAACACTTCTACTTTACTTTGACTGCCTTGCCTACTAATTTTTCAGGATCACAGAATCGAGACTACAAGTTGAACCAGCTCAAGATTTGGTAGATTAGGTCTGAGTCAGTCTGTAATGTACCTTTTCTCTTTCTTGAGTTAAATGTAATCCTTTTGGTGCCTAATGCAAAGTAACCTTGCATACACACACCTAAGTGAATTTTTTCTATCTAAACTTAGAGTCCTCTTTTTTTAGTACATTGGCCAGGACGATCCAAAAATCATCCCGGATGATCAGTCAAAAATAAAAACCCTAATTAGGGCATCCCTGTTAAGGTAGCCGTCATTATGCATATTGTCATGGATGATATTTGTATCATACAAGATGATAGTCTCAAATCAGAAAGAATTAGCTACCAGATTAATTTAGGAAGCTTTATTTTTTAATTATCATATAGGACATCACCCTGGATGATGAAGTGCAATTATGCCTAAATTGATCTGGAGATTAAGGAAAGTAATTAAGGTTGATTGATACGATCACCTGTTCCTGAACTTTTGTTCAAAAACCTTGATTTATTTTGGACGACCAGAGCGATGTGCTGGACAATTTTGGTATATTTTGAACTAATCGGCCAGGCCGATCGCAAGAACGTCCTAGACGATCAAGTCAATTTACTTTTGTCCAAACTCCCATTCAGAGTGATGGTCTGGTTGATATACTTGATTTGAGCTAATCGTATAGGACGATGTTATATCGTTCTGGATGATGTGAACAAAATTTCTTCTGATCATCCTGAGTCATCCAGGCTGATTGAGCTTTATTTGTAATGATTGTTCAGGATGATAGGAGTATCGTCCTGGATGATAATGTCAGTTCTTGAAAATCTTCTTAAAGGACCCAAATTTTCTCATACTTAAGACCTTGAGTGCTGTTGTCTTGACCTGAGAGAGCCTAGGGAGAGGGGGGGGGGAGAGAGAGAGAGAGAGGAACTTGTGAGGGGGAGTTTGTGAGAGGGTTTACAAAGTTTGCTACAAGCAAGGAGCTAAGTCATCTTCTCCATTCTTTGTCCTTTATTCTTTCGAGGTTCTTGGGAGGTCTACTTCACCAAACGGTCCAGGTTCACTGCCCGCTTCAGGAGGAAGCAAAAGGAGTTGATTCTCTGTCATACCAGGGTTGGTGAAAAGGAGTCTATTATAAAGGCTTCTTCGCCTAGCTGTGAGAGCTAAAGGACATACACTTAGTTAGTGCAATACTCAGAGGGTTGCTCTGAGGAGTGGACATAGGTCTAGGTTTGACTAAACCACTATAAATCTGGTGTGTTCTTTCTTAATTTTATTTCCACATTTAATTTCCGCATCCGTTACTCTTTGTGGTGAATTGTTTTTGGTTTTAGTTTTGTGCTTTGATCGTAAAAAGTTTTAAAATACCAATTAACCCTCGAGACTAGTTCATAAGGGCTTCAAATCCCTAATGAAGTTTCACATCAGAGATGGGGAATGGATTTGGGGTGAGTTGGATAAATTCTTTTGGAAGGATCTGGTAGAGCACATAATCCAAGTGCAGATTGATCTGGAATCTTTTATTTATCATACAGAACTTATGTACAGGTTTTTTGGAAGGTCCATAACAGTAATTGTGTCCAAGATCGGTCTATATAATTCAGTTGTAGACGGATAGTGGAGTTGGCTTAAATTATTGAAGCTTTCTCCAAGAGTGGAATGTTTTTTGGTGGCTAATTCTTAGTAATGCTATTCCTACATTTGAATTTTTAATGTACAGGAGATTACTGGATCGTAATAGGTGCCCATGGGGTTGTGCTATAGCTGAGGAAACAGAGCATGTCATGATTCTTTATGATAAGCTCATTGTTTAGATTGAAGCGCTTAGTAAATGGGGGTTCAAAGTCCCTAGATTTTCTTCTTTTTAGATTGTAAATAAAAACTAAAGATTCTAGCTAAGTATAATCCATTTATTATCAATCTATGTTGCTCAAGTGTCTACTTTTCTTGGAATAGTAGGAATAACATTATACATGAAGGGTAAGAGGTCGAATTAATGTTCATTGCTTCAAGAGCAATCAGTATGACTCTGTCTTCATCTAATTGTAGGTTCTATTTGGATCACTAGGGTGCTAACCAACTTTTAAAGAAGCTTTTTGGTACCCTCCTCCACCCAAATGGGTCAAGGTCAATTTTGATGCAACTCTTCTCAAGTCTAATATAGCTTGGAATTGCTACTGTTTTCAGAGATCATTAGGGCAAATTTTTTCTTGCCTTTGGTTTTAAATATGTTCATTGGCATATTGGTTTTTTTGGAACTTTTGGCGTTTCGTGCATTTAAGGTTGTTCTTCAAGATTGGAGGTTTAATGTTAAAGGTATTATTATTGAAGGGGACAATTTAACTGTTATCAAGTTTCTTCAAAGCTCGGTTGATAAAGCTTACAATCTTTTAGATTAAAATTAGGTGGAGTACTTCTCTTTCTTGAAATATTTTGGAAAATTTTTATTTCATTTTTCTAATAGAGAATGTAATAAGTTAGCAGATTTTTGTGCTAACTTAGCTTTAGGAGGAGATTTTTTATAAGATGATCTTCATTGTAATAAGGTTCCTCATTACTTTATTTCTTTAATAAAGGAGGAGAGTGATAGAATAGCTATCACCTAGTAGTTTGTAATAGTTTTTTTCCTTATCTAATGCTATTGGCATTTTAAAAAAAGAATGTTATTTTCATTTGGAATCTATTAGTCATGTGTTTATGACTAGTCCTATTGTACTTAAAGTATGGATCTACTTTGCTGATGGTTTTAACACTAATCACTTCAAGTGGGATTTTCCATCTCTTCCATTTCGAGAGCTTAGTTTTGTAATTCTGAAGGCCACATTATAAATGTTATTCATGTGCTCATTCATTAGTTTTAATGGTTAGATATAAATATTGATATTCTTAACAATCAATACATGGACCATTGGAGAGTTATTTCAAGAATTAAGGATAAGGTCTACCGACTTTATCATCATGTTGGGCTTTTATGTGATAAAAATTTCAAAGGTTGTTATAGAGTTGCTTCAATTTTTGGCTTTAACTTTGTGTTGAGGGTTGGCCTCAAAAACTCTTGAATTATATATAGGCTTAAACCTTCTAGCCCTTTTACTAAGTTAAATTCTAATGCTCTATTAAAATTGGTTCTTGTAATTGTGGTGGCATCATTAAAAACTATTCTAGGGATGTTATTATGGCTTTTAATGGTCCTTTACCAACATGTTCTATTATTTTTATTTAGATCAAGACTCTATGCTATGGCCTTAATCTTTATTTAGCTATTAATATTTAAGATATTTGGATTGAATTTTATGCTTTACTCTTGATCAAACTATTATAGGAGAAAGGTTCCCTTACTTGCAATAATGAGTTATTTTATATTATTAGGGAAATTAAGATGATCTTGATACAACTTAACCATCAGTTATCACATGTGTGGCATGAATCTAATAGTTTTTCTAACTGGTTAGCTATTATGGCTTGTTCCACTAATGAGTACAAAGAATTTATGGGTTCCACTCTCTCTAAACACCTTATTAGTTTAATCAGATTGGATAAATCTGGATGGCCTTATTTTATCTTTTAATTTTTTATGTGCAGCCCACAACTTCTATTTTTATTATGGTTGGTTTCTTCATTGAGTTTTTTTATATAGTCACTCTCCTATGGATTTCTCTCTTAATTGATTTTTTAGGTGGCTTGGGTTTAGTTTATATGTTTATATGTTCTTACTCTTATTTTTATTATCTAGTTTATGTGGTTTTTCCTTTTGTTCTAGTTGTGGGTTAGTTTTTTCTCCTTGTTCACTTTGTAGCTCTATTTTAATCTGATTTTCCTTTTTTTGCAGGATAATGGTGGTAAAAGAGTTTCTTAGAATCTCCTTTTTTTAGGTGCTATCCCCTAGCCACCCTAGAATTTTCTTTAGTTTTTTTGTGCTTGTACTTAGATAGGATCTTAGGCTCTTAGGTTTCTTTTCTTTTTGATGTAGTGCTTCTGAGCATTAGCAAGCTTATGTTCCCTATTGAGGACTTATAATTTAATTTTTATATTAACATGTAAACCTGTTAGTGGGTTTTATCCAATATATATCTATCCCAAGCCCTGGGTCTGACTTCTAGGTATTATAAGATTACCCCTGATCATGTTCAAACCAAAATGGACTCATGCTTGACATTATTTAATCTTGATTAGTAACTTTGACTAGAAAGCACCCATTTGAACATAAACCTTTAATCATGTATATATGTTAAATCAAATCATTCCAAAGACTCCTAAATCATTCAAATATTAATTCATGCCTTATTAATTACAAATTGACTAAAGAGGAGCCTTGGTTAATCATGGTTGACCAAAACCACAATTTAACCTACATAACCATTTCATGTAATTCAATGTATGTGGACCTTGGCTTATCCAAAAAGCATTCCAACAAACTTTATAAATATTTTTCATCCCATTGGACTGAATCTTTCGGCCTGGTATACCATTGATAACCATATCAATCTAGGTTGACAAAACTTGTCATATTGTTCTCTTCCTTCAATTCAACATACCTAGGTGGACCCATGATCTCCAAACCCCTCAAGCCATCCCATTAAGTACCAAAGGATCTACCTAAGCTAACCCAACCCATGGGACTATTTGGTTTAGCCATTTTGGCTAACACAATGGAACCTAAATTAGTTTAAATAACCAAAATCACTTCCCATGTGTAATTAGCCTGAGCCAATACTTCCATTAGGTGCCTAATGATCCCTTGCATTAAACCTAACAAGCCCATCCCTTGGGAAGACCAAGGTTAGCAAAATTGGTTAAACCAATTCTCTGAAAGTGCCTTCTAATGATCCATTTTCAAATCCATAGTCAATTGGCTCATGTTAATTATTATATTTCCTTACAATGGACCCAAAGTGCATAACCAAAAAATCTAAGGCCTTTGTACTGACTGAGGTAATTTAAATTAGTGCTAAACAAAATTTGAAACCTTAATTTAATCAGAACTCCCTATCTAACTGATTACATGTCATCAAAATTTATTCAAACACTTGCTGGCAAGCTATTGAATAATTTTAAATAGATAAAACAACCTAAAATAGTCCCACCTGGCAAAAATTTGATTTGAATATAGATCAAAACATCATTTAAAAACTCCAAATTTTCTCTGAATTGGGGTTTCTTCTTTATTCCAAACTCTTCCTAGAGATGGCCAGTGAATCCCTGAGCTTACCAAGACTTCCAAGCATTTCTTAATTCAATTCAATCAATCTTGAGTAAGCACTTCTGGCCAAACATCCAAGTTGTAATCCACTGCTCCAAGCATGCACAATTTGAAGAGGAATTTTTTTTAAGGATCAGTCAAGTATAAAAGAAGCAAAACCCCCTTGAATTGACCCTTTCTAAGAGGTATAATTACTCAAACATATCTTACCTTAGGTTTGGTCAATTATGATGAGAACTTCAAATCCAAGGCCATCTAGCTATTAGGGTAAATGTTCTAATATAAATGATCCTTTGGGATCAACTTGAGTTAATATATTTACTAGATTTCTTAGATCAAATAAAAATTCATTCATGATTGAGAAGTCAAGCATGTGAATGAAAAAAAAGTTAGCGCCCATTATTTTATTTTCATTCGAGGAGAGGATCTGATTTCTTTGCATTAGAAATTGATCCAAAGCCAATTATTTTTGCATTAGAATTATAACCATAAATGAACTATCCACCATCATGCTCTTCTAGGTTAGTAAACTTTTCTTTATCACCAATCATACGTCTTGAACATGCACTATCCAAGTACCACATGACATCTTTGATATGGTTTGAAGGCATTCAAATAAAATATATTATAGGTTAACTTTTGGATCCCAACTAAATTTAGGTCCATGTTCATAATATGATAAGGAAGGCAAAGAATTAACTTGTATAAAATTATTTGTTTTTATTAATCCAATAAACAAGGATTTTGCATATAATTTTTAAGCATAACCATATAAAGAAATATGTCTCTTCAAGCCACATGGATCTTACAAAATATTTGTATTTGCAAAAGGTTTAAGTTTATGTAATTTTTCATATGAACGAACAAAAGATTTACTTCTATTTCTATGTGAGAAAGAATTATGAATATGTAATTTTTCAAGTAAGTTTTACTTAGCTTTCAAAATTGTATACTCATTTTCTAGTTTATCAACATGCTTTGCTTTTCAAGAAGAGCTTTTTTTTAACTCTTTACCTCATCATATTCACATTTTAAAGAACTAAAAAAAAATTTATAAGTTTTTATTGCCATAAATTCAAGACTTTGTACTTTTTATTTAACTTTTTGTAAGAAATAAGCAAATAATTAAAGCATCATCTAATTCTTCTTAAGAAATTTCATCACTTACCTCATTTGAGTTTGAAGAGTAGTCTCCATTTTCCAATAAACATATATTTTCCACTTCCTCATATCCTTCTTTGCTAGTTTCCTTTTATTCAGAGTTTGTCCAAAGAGCTTTCTTCTTCTCTTAGAACCACCTCTTTTTTCTTTATTTTATAAAACTCATATATTTTTTTAAATTTTCCATACACTCTCTTGTCATGTGGTCTGTCTTGTTACAATTGTAGAACATGACGTTCTCTCTTGCAAAAAACTTTTTTTTGTAAGGTTAAAGAACTCTGGATTTTTCATACCTTTATTTCTTTTTTCTGTAGTAGGGTTCCATGTCTTCGATCCAGCATTGTCATCTCCTTTTTATCAGCTTCTAATGATGATAGTGTTCCAACACTTGACTCTTCAGCTTGAAAAGTAATGTTTTTTACCTTTTCCTTCTTATGTGTTCCTTCAATTCAATCACATTGAGCTAAACCTATTCATGTGTTATCAAGGAGTAAAGAGCCTGATGAAGTGCATTAGAGTTTAAATATTATGCTTCAGAAATTGTAGTAACCTTTGCAACCCATTCTTTAGTTAAACATCTTAATATTTTATACACGATTTATTAATTTTTTAAGATAATTCCTACAGAGTGCAAGGTGTTTATGATTTCCATAAAGCAAGGGTACATGTTAGAAATGGATTCATTTGTAAGCATCCAAAATAATTCATAATCATGTACTAGTCTATTAACGTGAATATTTTTAACTTATTTAGTTCCTTCACTAGTAACCACAAGTTATCACAAATTTATTTTGTAGTAGTGATCATGGAAATATGCATATAACCATCAAGAAATATCATAGTACAAAGTGTTACAAGCTCTAGCACTTCATTCATCAAGTTAACTTTCATGCAAAGACAATTCATCAAAGGGTTTATAAAAAAATATGGCATTTACATCTTTTCAGGGTGTTTGGTATTGGTGAGTGAACATGTACCTGTTACAACCCATGACCCAGAGTTTGAGATTTTGATGATGACAAATAATGTCGTTTGAATTATCTATTCATTGACTATTATTTTATTTTCTATTGTTCGTGAGTACCAACATTTCAGGAAGATCAAAAGCTACTCAGGGCAACAGGAAGACTCAATAATGGGTAGATTAGGAGTATGAGTCTGCAATATATTTTGTTATTTATTTTATTTTTATTTTCTTGAGTCTGGCCATAAAATGCATAAAAGTCTGAGGAACCATGCACATACACAGGGGGAGAGTGTTTTTAAATGAAAAATTTAGAGTTTTTCTTTCTCTGTAGATCGTACTATACGATGTTATTTCATACCGTACGAACAGATCTTTGTAGGACTATTCTGTAAGTATATCGTATCGTACGAATATAATCGTACTGTACGATATGTTCAAATCCAAAACCCTAACAGTCATTTTTAATTAAGTAAGTTATTTTACGCCGTTCATACTGTACGAACACATTCGTACTGTACGATTTATTTTAAATACTTACTTAATTTAACCAATGATTAGTGTAAGAAATTCGAGCTTAATTATAATTTGAACATCGTACAGGACGAACCCATTCGTACAATACAATGAACATAGATGAATTATAATCATCTTGAAGATCATCCTGGATGATCTCTTGGGTTTTATCTCATCGTACTATACGATGGCAATCGTACCATGCGATGAATGGAGACGAAGTTTGATCGTCCCAGATATCATCCTGTACGAACAATATTGTTACGGATCGTACCGTACAATTTAAAATCATACTGTACGAATATTTTTGAACTATTCGTACCACTTTGTACCATGACGAAGTCTATTTATACATATCGTACTGTATGATTAAAAACCGTACAGTACGATAGAAATGGCTACTTTTGAAATCTCAGGGATTTTGGAGCCCATTTTTATGTGTAAAACTTGTTATATTTTTGGGGTGTGAATCAGATAGTGGAGAACGTGGTTAGAGAGGGATTCCATGGGGGAGAGATCTTGAGAAGTTCTTTAGGGTTTGAGAGAGGGAGGAGAAGGTGAGCGTTGTGAGGGAGAAGAAGGTGTGAGGGAGATCACACGGTTGCTCCAAACTTGTTGCATCATGTTCCTCCAGTGGCCCTAGAAGAATTTGTGGGAGGATCTCCAAGGGGAAAGGCTCTTCTACATCCGTGACCTGGAGGTACTCTGCCTTCTCCAGGAGAGAGAAAAATGAGAAGGTTCTCTGCCGTCGCCAGGAGGATGAAAATAGAGTTTGGCACTCCGCCACGCCGGGTTGGTGAAAGGGAGTATTATAAGGGCTTCTCCGCCTTGACAAGGGGGGCAAAAGGAGAGATATTGCTTGTAGAGAAATACCCAGTGTGGAGGACTCCGGGGAGTGGACGTAGGTCATGGTTTGACTGAAACACTATAAAAATCTCATTGTGCTTTTTCCTTATTGTCTTTTATTACTGCGTGCATTTTATTTTTCAATATTTGTTTGGAAAAATTTGTGAAAGAAAAGTTGTTTAAATTTTCATGTTAAAATTTTAAAACATCAAAAAATATTAGAACTCTTGCTTAGGTTTTAAATATTGTCAAAAAGTTTTTACAATTCACTGCCCCTCTTGTCCATATAGTAATTTCAATTGGTATCAGAGCTTGTTTTCAAAAATAGTGTTTTAGAAAACCTTGAAAAAATGATCATGTCACATTTTATTAATCGCAATACTGCGAAGGGTTATTCAATAACCCGTCCACCTCTTTTTGATAACATTCCATTTGATTTCTGGAAAATTAGAATGTCTACTATTTTACAATCTATTGATTACCGCATGTGGATGTTAGTGAATGATGGATATGTTGCACCGTTTAAAACTATTAATGTATTGAAAACTCCTGTACCTTTTAATGAATGGAGAAATAAGGACAGGGATTTAGCCCAACTGAATGCTAAATGTTTAAATTGTTTTTTCTGTGCATTGAAGTCTGAGGATTATATGAGAGTATCTACCTGTGCCACTGGTAAGGAGATTTGGGATAGAATGTGCATTACATGTGAAAGAAAAAATGAAGTAAAATAGTCTAGGCTTAATATTTTACTGCACGATTATGAACTCTTCCGCATGAAACCTAACGAAATAATATCTGACATGTACACTAGGTTCATCCAAATCATGACATCCTTGCATGCATTAGGTAGAGAGATTTCAAATTCTGAGAAAGTAAATAAAATTCTTAGATGCTTACCTAGTTCCTATGATGCAAAGATATCTTCTATCACTGAATCTAAAAACCTTAACGTGTACTATATTGATAATCTCCTTGGGTCACTCATTTCATACGAGCAAGGAGTGAGTCAGAGGAAAAGTGATGCAGGTGAAAAGAAGAAAGAGCGAACGGTGGCATTAAAAGCAAGTAACTTAGAAAGTGAAAGCTCTGCAGGAGAGGAAGAGGATGAGATAGCACTGATGACCCGACTGTTCAAAAATTTCCTAAAGAGAAAGAAGAAGCGTCATCAGAACAGCTGGAATAAAGGTAAGAGCTCGAGGTCCTATAAGGTTTCATTTGATACAATCTGTTTTGAGTGCAAGAAGCCAGGTCACCTTCGAGCCGATTTCCCCAATCGAAAGAGCCAACTAGCTAAGGAGAAAGGTGATGTTAAAGCCAAATACAAGAAAGGAAAGATGAAGACATAAAAAGGTTTTTGGGCCGACTCTGCCTTAGAATCATCAGAAGAAGAAGTAGATGAGGAGGTAACAAATCTGGGTCTTTTGGCTAATGATAATATTGATCAATCAGATCAAGATGAGGTATGTCAACTTTCATATGAAGAATTACTAATTTCTGAAAATATCCATGACTCGTATAGGAAGTTGAAAAAGATGCATGTTAAGCTTAATGTTGAATTTAGTTCTTTACATTCTGAGCATGCTAAGTTGTTTTAAAAAAATTCTGATATATATAGAGATCATATGCTACTTCTTGATGAGTATGATGCAATAAATAAGAAGCATATTGAACTAACTGAAGTGCATGAAACCTTGAAAACCACTCATGTTGAACTAGAAGAAGCATTTGATACACTAGACAAACTTTTATTAGAAGTAGATCATAACAAGCACTTGCTATTAATAGAAGTTGATGGATTGAAAGCTCAAAATAAAACTTTTAGTGAAAGAATAAAAGAACTAGAAAATGAATATGCATCACTCACATTAGGCCATCCTAGCAAACCCCCAACACAGCATGCATCACACAACTTTAGGAAGAGGCACTATCACCCACATAGATTAGTAAACACATTTCCTGGTGTTAGGTGTTTCTCTTGTGGCATGTTAGATCACATAGCCCGCACATGCACAATTCATCGTAAGACACACTTAGTATGGAGACCTAAACTGCATCCATCACAGCATAGCATGCATACATCTTATTCATGCAAGCAAAAGGAGGAACCCAAACTCACTTGGGTTCCCAAATCTAATCTTTGAATGAAATTGTAGGGGTTCTCTCACAAAATGCATAGTGAGAGCATGTGGTACTTGGATAGTGGCTGCTCGTGACACATGACTTGAGATATGAAGAAGTTCGTCCTATTGGAGACCAAAACTTGAGTCAAAGTAACGTTGGGAGACAACACTATTAGGAAGGTTATAGGCTCAGATATTGTTGGTAATGCTAAAAAATTTTTAATTGAAAATGTCTTACTAGTTGATGGTTTGAAGCATAACTTACTTAACATTAGTAAACTGTGTGACAAAAGTTTTGATATTAAATTTCTATCTGATAAATGCCTGATTAGTTTAAATGATAAACTAGTTTTAGAAGGAAAATGAATGAACAATTTTTACATGTTAGACCTTGATTGAATTGATAGTTCAAATTCATTTTATTTGAAAACAATAGTTGATGACTCATGGCTATGGCATAGGAGACTATGCCATGCTAGTATGAAAACTCTTAGAAACATCACTCAGAAAACCTAGTTAGAGGCGTACCTAAGTTAGATTTAACAAAGGATCTTTTATGTGATGATTGCAGACTAGGAAAACAATCTTTTAATTCAATTAGAGATGTGATCACCGCTAGGCCACTAGAAATCCTACACATGGACTTTATTTGGACCTGTTAGTACAGCCAGCCTAGGTGGGAAAAATTATGAATTTGTGATTGTAGATGACTTCAGTAGATTCACTTGGGTAAGATTCTTAGCACATAAAAATGAGTTTTTTGAGGAATTTAAGGTTTTCTCCACATGGATTCAACGAAAATTAGGTTGTGAAATCTCAACAATTCATAGCGATCATGGTGGAGAATTTCAAAATGATAGATTTGAATCATTGGTCAAGAGCTAGGAATAGAACACAATTTCTCAGCCCCTAGAACACCTCAGCAAAGTGGTATAGCAGAAAGGAAGAATAGAACCTTGGTAGAAGCAGCTAGGGAAATGTTAGTGGAGTACACCCTTCCTAGATACTTTTGGGCAGAAGCAGTCAACACAGCATGTTATATTTTAAATAGGATGAACATTAGATCTAAGCTGATTAAAACTCCGTATAAACTCCTTAAGGGTAGGACACCAAACCTTTCACACTTACATGTCTTTGGGTGCAAGTGATTCATCTTGAATAATGGTAAACATCCCTTAGGAAAATTTGATCCCAAGTCTGATGAGGGTGTCTTCTTAGGTTATTCATCTGTAGGTAAGGCATATAGAATCTTTAATAAGAGAACCCTTGTGGTAGAAGTGTCCACCCTGCCTAGAGAATGGAGATATTCTTCTAGTCATCCTAAAGACTTAATTTTCTGAGACCCTTCAGAAGGTGTAAGAACTAGGCATGGACTTAGGAAGGAGGTTAGTCATTCAGCATTCATCTCTATGATAAAACCTATAAATATAGATCAAGCTTTAGGAGATGAATTTTGGATTCTAGTAATGCAAGAAGAGCTGAACCAATTCACCAGGAATGTGTTTGGGAGTTAGTCAAGAGACCTAAAGAACAAAGTGTTGTTGGAACAAAATGGGTCTTCAAGAATAAGGTGAATGATTCAGGAACAATAATAAGGAATAAAGCCAGACTAGTTGCTAAGGGGTACAACCAAATTGAGGGAATAAACTTTGAAGAAACCTTTGCCCCTATTGCTAGACTATAAGCCATACGAGTGCTCTTAGCTTTTGCTTGCTTCAAGAACTTTAAGTTATATCAAATGGATATGAAGAGTGCATTTCTGAACGGGGTAATTAAGGAAGATGTCTATGTTGAGCAACCCCCCGGATTTGAAAGTTCACAATTTCCAAACCATGTATTCAAATTAAAGAAGGTACTTTATGGATTAAAGCAAGCACCTAGAGCATGGTACGAACTATTGGATAAAGGATTTGAAAAGGGTAGTGTAGATACTACACTATTTTTACAAAACATCAAAGAAGAAATTCTTATTGTTCAGATTTACGTGGATGACATTCAATTTGGATCTTCAGATAAAATGTTGTGTGATGAATTTTCAAAAACAATGAGTAATGAGTTTGAAATGAGCATGATGGGAGAACTTAATTACTTTCTTAGCTTTAGTATAAAACAAATGGATAACAGAACTTTTCTTAGCCAAATAAAGTACATTAAGGATATCTTGAAAAAAAATGAAATAGATAGTGCTAAACCCATGAACACTCCAATGAGATCAACAATTCAATTAGACAAAGATCCTAGTGGAAAATCAGTAGATCAAAAAATATATAGAGGAATGATTGGGTCCCTTCTTTACCTGACAGCCAGTAGACCAGACATAATGTTTAGTCTGTGCCACTGTGCCCGTTTTCAAGCTGATCCTAAAGAGTCTCACTTAAATGCTGTTAAGAGAATTCTTAGATATCTACTAGGCACCCCAAACATAGGAATTTGGTATCCTAGGCACAGCACCTCCTATGAAATCTTAGGGTACTCAGATTCAGACTTTACAGGATGTAGGATAAATAGAAAAAACACCTATGGTACCTGCCAATTCATAGGACAATCATTAGTTTCTTGGTCCAGTAGGAAGAAAAACTCGGTAGCACTTTCCACATCCAAGGCAGAATATATTGCAGTAGGAAGCTCTATTGAACAAGTACTATGGCTGAAACAACAAATTCTTGATCTTGGCCTACCTGTAGGGATAATTTCAATTGTGTGTGACAACATAAGTGCAATTTGCATCTCTAAGAACCCAATTCAGCACTCTCGAACAAAACACATAGACATTAGACATCGCTTCATTAAAGATCACGTTGCTAAGGGAGATATAGAATTGCATCACATCGCTACAGGAGATCAATTGGCTGACATATTCACAAAACCACTAGCATTCGACACCTTTAGCTCCTTGACGACTAGATTAGGTGTCATAGATATAACTGTATAAAATAAAAAAAAATCAACAAAACAAAACAAAAAAAAACAAAAAAAAAACAAAAAAAAAAAACATAGGGCTTCTCCTGATCATCACACACTCACTACACATAAAGCGCTAACTTTGACTCTGTAATATCGTATTGTACGATACAACGATCGTACGGTACAGTATACTATAATCTACACAGAACACACCAACCGGTAAATTTTGTCTCTGTTGATCGTACTGTACGATAAATTATTTGTCATCGTACGATACGATATATCCTCTTTGTACTGTACGTGCCACGTCAGCGAATGGATTGGAATGAATTTAAGCGTGCTGGTATGTTACTATTATGGATTGTACTGTACGATATACACACATCGTACTGTATGATCCACCTCATCAAACGGATGAGAACAAAATAAAGGGGTTTGGTATGATAATAATGTCATTCGTACGATACCATACACCTGTTCGCACTGTAAGATACTTTTGGTCAAAAGTCGTACTGACGCCCTCGGGATGATCGATATTTAACTGATCATACTGTACGATAATTATCGTACTGTACGTTTTGACCTCTTTTTTCCTTGTACAAACCATTAGAGCAATTATTACCATATCATACTGTACGATGTACTATCATAATGTACGATGTACTATTGTACTGTATGATGTGTGGAAAACTCTATAAATTGGGTGGGTAGGCCAACCTCTTCAATTTCACTGCACTAATCAATCCACATGGTTCTTCTCACCTCTCACTCAGCCTGTACACAATGTCTAGTTCCAGCAAGAGAGGTCATTTGGTAGTGGGAAGTTCTTCTTTCTCTCGCCGCCATAGCGCTCGATTCTTGAATGCCGAAAATGAGGATGCATACCACAAGTTCAAAGCCTGCAAAATCATAACCTCCAGACTGCTAAATTAGGAAGCTTTGAACTTCAAGGTACTGAACCTTTTTTCTTCCACCAGCCTCCAATTTCTTCTCACCATGGCCTTCCCTTACAATTCATAACTCCTTCTAGAATTCCTAGCCAATCTAATATATACTGTCGACAACCTCACTTTCCACTCTTTTGTTTATCGTCAAAATGTTGAAATAACCAATGCTGACATCGCCCAATAGATTAGGCTATCTACTGAAGGGCCTATGGTTTGTTCTTTTCTTAGAAATGATTTTGACTGAAGCGATGTTAATCGAGTCCTTAGGAACGCAACATTCTATAAACACCAACCTCTTGTTTCATCGCTAAATAGAAATGAGCGCATAATTTAACATGTCCTTCGTACCTCCATAATACCCAAAGGTGGTGACCGTGTCAACATGACCCCAACCCTATCTGTCACTACCTACCTTATCATGACCAACACAAAATTCTACGAGGCCGATCTGATTATTAACTACATTCTCCATATGACCTTCATTCGTCTCCGTACCACTCACCGAAAACAAAATATAGCTCTTGGTCACCTTATAAGATATATTCTCCAAAATAAATATCAAATGACCTATCCTTGAAAACCCGACAATCTTCCTATTTTTTATACGGATGTCTCTTTCAGTATTCTTTTACATAGGGGACACGAGCCGGAAGAACCTATTTTTGACAAATAAGAAGGGGAAGATGCCCCGGCCGCCGCTAAAGCACGTCCACGACGACATGCACCACCCCGAGTACCTGCACCAACATAAGATGATTTGGTCGAATGCTTCGACCAGCTTCAGACTCGTCTTGATACTCAGATTCAAGAACAACATCAGCAACATGAGACAGATATGCAATGGTTTGGAGAACGCTTTACTGCTATTTATGCACCACACCGCTTTAACACTCTCTTTCAGTACTTCCAACCAAACCCACCTTCACCACCATCTGATCAGGATCCTCTACTTTAGATTATCTTTGTATTGTAGCTTCTTTTTATCTTAGTGTTTCCTCCTCTTTTTGGTGCTGTCAAGAGGGGAAGAAGGTTATTGTATTTTATTTCTATGGTTAAATGCATGTTTTTTTTTCTTTTGTACTGTATCTTCTTTTATTTCTTTTTTTCTTGTTCTTATGTTTAAATTAAATTTTAAAAAAAATGCATTTAATACTTACTTACACCAAACATTATTTGACATCATCAAAAAGGGGGAGATTGTTGCAACCCATGACCCCGAGTTTGAAATTTTGATGATGATAAATAATGTCGTTTGAATTATCTATTCATTGAATATTATTTTATTTGCTATTGTCCGTGAGTACTAACATTTTAGGAAGATCAAAAGCTACTCAGGATGACAGGAAGACTCAAGAATGGGTAGATTAGGAGTATGAGTCTGCAATGTATTTTATTGTTTATTTTACTTTTATTTTCTTGAGTCTGGCCATAAAATGCATAAAAGTCTGAGCAACCATGCACACACATAGGGGGGAGAGTAATTTTAAATGAAAAATTTAGAGTTTTTCTTTCTCTATAGATCATACTGTACGATGTTATTTTGTACCGTACGAACAGAGCTTTGTAGGATGATTCTGTGAGTAGATCGTACCATTCGAATGCAATCGTACTGTACGATATATTCAAATCCAAAACCCTAACTGTAGTTTTAAATTAAATAAGTTATTTTATACAATTCATACTGTACGAACACGTTTGTACTATACGAAATTTGGGCTTAATTATAATTTGAACATCGTACTGGATGAACCCATTCGTGCAATACGATAAATAGAGAAGAATTATAATTGTCCCGAAGATCGTCCTGGATGATCTCTTGGGTTTTGTCTCATCGTACTATACTATGGAAATCGTACCATATGATGAACAGAGACGATGTTTGATCATCTCGGATATCATTCTGTACGAACAGTATTGTTATGGATCGTACCGTATAATTTAAAATTGTACTGTACAAATGTTTTTGAACTGTTTGTACAACTTCGTACTAGGACGAAGTCTGTATATATATATCATACTGTACAATTATAAACCGTAATGTACGATAGTAATGGCTACTTTTGAAATCCCAGGGATTTTGGAGCCAATTTTTATGTGTAAAACTTATCATACTTTGGGGGTGTGAATCAGATAGAGGATAACGTGGTTAGAGAGGGATTCCGAGGGAGAGAGCTCTTGAGAAGTTCTTTTGGGTTTTAGAGAGGGAGGATAAGGTGAGCGTTGTGAGGGAGAAGAAGGTGTGAGGGAGATCACACGGTTGCTCCAAAATTGCTGCATCTTGTTCCTCTTGTGGCCCTAGAAAAATTTGTGGGAGGATCTCCAACGGGAAAGGCTCTTCTACATCCATGACCTCAAGGTACTATGCCTTCTCCAGGAGGGAGAAAAATAAGAAGGTTCTCTGCCGTCGCCAGGAGGGTGAAAATAGAGTTTAGCACTCCGCCACGCCGGGTTGGTGAAAGGGAGTATTGTAAGGGCTTCTCCTCCTTGCCAAGGGGGGCAAAAGGAGAGCTATTGCTTGTAGTGAAATACCTGGAGCGGAGGACTCTGGGGAGTGGATGTAGGTCATGGTTTGATCGAACCACTATAAAAATATCGGTGTGCTTTTTCCTTATTATCTTTTATTACTTCATGCATTTTATTTTTCAATATTTGCTTGGGAAAATTTGTGAAAGAAAAGTTGTTTAAATTTTCATGTTAATATTTTAAAACATCAAAAAATATTAGAACTCCTGCTTAGGTTTTAACTATTGTCAAAAAGTTTTCACAATTCACCCCCCTCTTCTCCATCTAGTAATTTCAGTACCACATCCTAGAATCTTATCCTCTCAAAAAAGAACATATATTATTTTCTAGTAGTGAAATGGTACATTATCTAATAAGAGAGGTCTATATGTAGATTGACCTTCATGGAGGAAACCCTTAAGAAAACCTAGTTCCAAAGTGTAATAAGTAGATCTACTCAAGAGTGTTGAACCGATAAAATAGTTGAGCCTCTAATACCAATTGAGAGTTTCTAAGGCACCCAAGCGGGGGCAGGTGTGGATTGGGTGTTTAAAAATTTTGGCAATTAAACATAATTTAAAGAAACATAAAAGTTAGTTTGTAAAATACTTATAATGACAAAAACGTTTATGATTTCTATTATAATTAAAAAAACCAATTAAATCTAAGTTTAGCTTTTTATAAAACTTAAATGACAAAGCTATCTTGGATTATTCAGTGATTTAGTTTTTTTTTTATATGCAAGACAACCCCTTAAAAATTATATTTGATTTCTAAATAAATTTTGGCCAAGTAAAAAAAATAAATAGGATTTTAAGTTGGTTACAAGTAAGAACACACAAGCACAAGAGAAATCAAGCACAAAAACAAATCACTTTTACATGGTTTGGCCAAAACAACCCATAACAAGCAAAATTCATTCCTTGGCAGACCTAACTGACTAGGTTCAACTAAAACCACCAATGTTACAACAATCGTATCTTACTAACACCTGGAAGATACTACCTCCCACGATGATTAGAATTTCTCAACAAGGTTACAATGAAACAAGGAACAAAAAAGCAAGTACAAATCTCACTACAATAAGAAGTAACAAGGAATGTTGCTCTCATAAAAAAATAAGTAATAATGTTAACAAATTTGATAGCTTACATTATAGTTTCTTTTCATTAGGCATTTTATGCAAATACATCCACAATTTAAACTTGCAAATAATCTAATCTATTAGATGAGTTTCATAAATGTATATGAAGATTCAAACACAAGTTAGAAATAGATGAACAATAACTTACGATATTTTGTAAGAGAAGATACCTAAATGTTTTAAGCAAACTTTTCCATCCACACACAAATGATGTGAATATCAATAGATCACAGGTAAGGTTCAACGAACCTTTGATTTACCAAATGAAGGATATGATTATTGAAAATCATTAAACAATCATGAAGATTATCATAATAAAAATCCAAGGAAAAAGTTTCCTCACAATCTTGCACAAGATTGAAAGAATTAAATCATTACAATTTGAAAGAATGCATCAAATTATCTTCTTGGAGTATGGAGAAGAGTGAGAGAGAAAGAAAGACACCTTAGTAGGAATAAAAGACATTGAAACCTATAGCCAAGGCATGAAATGGCATTTAGCACTTTAAGGAAAATTTTTGATAGAGTTTTGTTATTTCTAGATTAAATAAGAAGAAAAACACTAAGCCTACCTCTTTATTTTTAAAGAGACTTTTAAAAATTTCAAGGGGTATCATTATAGGAAATAATTTGAACTTGAAATGAGATTTGAAATAAATTAAATCTACCACCAAAGAACCTTTGGCCAACCAATGTAAAAATGGAATGAGCCATGCATTTTTTTGCCACATTGATCTAAATTTAATGTGGCAAATTTTTTACACTAAAGTTAGAAGGTTAATGCACATATTTTTTTTTTTTTTTTTAATTTCGATCCATTAGATTAGGCTAGAATCCAAGGTAAAGTTCAATAACCAAAAAAAAGTTGCAAAACTAAAATTATTCCAAGCATAAGCAAATTTCGGCCATATAGTTTCAAAATAAGGATTAAGTTATTTTGGCAAGGATAGAGGGGTTAACATTGAACCATAAGATAAGTTTTTTTCCTCAAAAAAAAAAAAACCATTAGATAAGTTTCTAATTTATTAATCCATGTGTTGAATATATTAGCCAATAGGATTAAGTCTCATGGATTACACAATTTAAGGTAACTTATTATTTTTATTTAAATTTATCCTAAATCTTACATCATGTAAACTAAACTATATTAATTTAGTCTTAATTTATATGAAAATAATGTAAAAATATTTAGTGATTAGTGTGATGGTATATAATTAAAAATAATTTTATTTATTAATTTTATTAGTTAGTTAAGATAAGTTAATAATAATAATAATTTATTGAGTAAAAATATTAAAACATTGAAATTAATTATATAATTTTTTAAATATATTATTCAATTTTAATTTAATTTTATGGCAAAATAGTATAGGATGGTATGCCATGATAAAATGTGTGTTCATGAATGATTCCAAAAAAATAGTGCTAAAAGTTAAAATGCATGGATTTAAACAACCATGAATTAAATTTTAAAGAACCATGCACACAAGTTTACCAAATTTTACTTATAGGTGAGCTATTTCAATTGAAGTAATGAGCTTTAGAAAATAAATACCCAAGTCATCAACCTTCAAGTCTTGAACCAAGTCAAGCTTAGCTAGGTTATTTTATTTCCTGAAATTAACTTAATATAAATCATTCGTATCCAACATTACTTTTGTTTTTATCAAAATCCAATGACACAATACACAATGGCTCATGTAGTTAGTAACTCTAACATTAGATCTTTGGAAGGCCCTAAGACACCAGTTTGTTATAGTTCAAGAGAGGGAGGATGTTAAAGACTAGCATGTATCAAGGAAAATGTTAATTTTTTTTATGGGTATGTCAAAAACCTCAAGCCATTACTTCTATAAGACTTTTATTTAATTCCACCTAGAACTAATCAATTAATGAGAAATGATTATATATATATATATATATATATCCTTATGACTTTACTTCTACTTATATCTCTCTTTAACCTTCTACACATGCCTCTAATAAGTGGTGCTACAATCAGAACAAATTTAATGCCACATAACCTACTACACATGCCTCTACTAAGCAGATGGGGCTAGAACAAAACATATAGGACCCTTATATTATTTTAGATAGTGCATTTCTGTACATATCAAGACATCTCTAACAACATGATATGAAAATTGCAAATGTAATAGTAACTAAATTATAATTTCAATGTAGTATTCAAATAATACATTGAATTGATAATCTAACATTTCAGGTCCACAAGATCGAGTGCAACTCAAGCCAGTTTAAGATTGGGTAGATTAGGTTTGAGCGAGTTTGTAAATTTTTTCCTTTCTTGAGTCTATTGTAAAAGATGTGGTTACTGATGCTAAGTAACCTTGCACACACACACTCATGGGGAAAAATTTTTGTTTGTTAGTTAGAGTTCTCTATTTTAATCACATTATCTGGGACTATCCAAACATCATCCTAGATGATCTGTTAAAAATAGATACCTAATTAGGGCATCCTGGTTAAGGCAGCCGACATTAAGCACATCATCCTGGTAAATATTTGTATCGGCCGAGATGAAGGCTCAAATCAAAAAGAATTAACTGCCAGATCTGTTTAGGTATTATTTATTTTTGGACATCATCCAGGATGAGGGACATTGTCCTTAATGATGCAATTCAATTATGCCTAAATTAATCTACTTATTAAGAAAAGCAATTAAAGTTTTAATTACTTGATCCAGTCATCTAGGATGATCAAAAGATTGGCCAGAACGATCAGTTCAAAAAACCTTAGTGTTCCTGGATGGTCTTCATTGTGCAGCTACCTTCAGGGCGATTGTCTGGATGAATTTTACGTATATGAACTAATCGTTAGGGATGATCATGAATAGGCCTGGACGATCAAGCTATTTCTTCATCGTCCAGATAACCTTTCAAAGTGATTGTCTGGATGATATTCAAGGATTTATACTGATCGTACAGGACGATATTATATCGGCCTGGATGATATGAATAAAAATCTTCTAATTAACCCAAACTGTCCGGTCTGATTGAGCAAAATTATATTGATCATCTAGGACAATAAAGTTAGTTTGTATAAAATAAGAACTAATCTAAAATTCATCTATTTAAGAGCTATTGTTCTACCTAAGATCTCATATTTTACTATTGTCTTAACATGAGAGAGCCTAGAGGAGAGGGAAAGAAATGGACAGAGAGAGAGTATCTTATGAGGGGGAGTTTGTGAGGGGTTTCACAAAGGTTGCTCCAAGCAAAGAACTAAGTTATCTTCTCCGATCATCATCCCTTATTCTTGGAGGTTCGAGAGAGCTTCACTTCAATAATCGATCAAGGTTCTCAGCTTGCTTTAGGAGGAAGCAAAAGGAGTTAGGTTCTCTGCCTCACCGATGTTGGTGGAAAGGTTGTATTATACAGGCTTCTCTGACTTGTCGTGGGACAAAAAGGAGAGTCACTGAGTTTAGTACAATACTTAGAGGGCGCCTCCGGGGAGTGGACGTAGGTCGAGTTGACTGAACTACTTTAATTTCTTGTGTTCTTTTCTACTACCTTTTTTCGCTTTTAATTTTCACATGATTTCTTTGTGGTGAATCTTGGTTTGTTTAAGATTTTGTTTTTAAATTGAAAGATTTTTTAAAATACCAATTCACCCCCCCCCCCGCCCTCTTGGTTAACTTGGGCTAGTTCATAAGGGCTTAACATCCCCAACAAACTTTCAAGTTATTTCAAAGCAGAATTCATAAAAATGAGTTTTTGAAAACTTTTAAATTTCAATCCATCTCTAACACCGAAAACTGTAATACTGTGGAAGGATATTCAATCACCCGACCACCTTTGTTTGATAATATTCCTTTTTCTTTTTGGAAAACCCTCACATCTATATTTTTACATTCAATTGACTATCGCTTGTGGATACTTGTTAAAGAAGGATATTTACCTCCTTGACATGAAATTAATGGCATTAAAACTGAACTTTCTTCTAATGAATGAACTATTAATGATAGGGATTTAGCTCAACTTAATGCAAAATGTTTGAACTATTTTTTCTGTGCTTTAAAATTTGAAGACTACATGCGTGTTTTAACTTGTGCTACTGGTAAATTAATTTGGGATAGATTGCGTATTACACATGAAGGAATAAATGATGTTAACCAATCTTGATTGAATTTTTTATTGCATGGTTATGAACTTTTTTGTATGAAACTTTCTAATCAATTTCTTCAATGTATTCAAGATTTACTCAAATTGTTACCTCTTTGCATGCCTTAGGATGAGAACTCACTAACTATAAAAAAGTGAATAAAATTTTAAGATGCTTGCCTTCCTCTTTTGATGCTAAGATTACTACAATCCAGAATCTAAAGATTTGAATACTTATTTGATTGATAACTTACATGGATCACTCATTGCTTATGAGTAAGGGGTGAAGCAAAGAAATCTTGATGCATGTGAGAAAAAGAAGATGAAACTACGGCACTGAAAGCCAACAACACGGACACTGACTCTTCCGAGTTTGAAGGAAATGATGTTACCTTAATCACGAGGTAATTCAAAAGCTTTCTAAGGAAGAAGCATAAGAACCATCATAAGTGGCAAAAAGGTAAGGGTAGCAAAAATTTTAAGAGTTCTAATTATACTATTTATTTTGAATGCAGGAAGCCATGACATATTAAAGTTGATTACCCTACACATAAAACTCATCCTAGCAAGGAAAAGGGTGAGAAGAAAACCAAAATCAAAAAGGATAAGAAGAAGTTCTAAAGGTGTTTTTGGCAGATTCTGCATCTGACTCCTCTGAGATTGAAGCTAAAGACGAGACTACAAACTTGTGCTTGATGGCAGATGAAAATCTTGGTGAAAGTGACCAAGAGGAGGTATGTTACCTAACCTATGAGCAACTACTTGAAGTTTTTAAACAAATTCATGTATCAGATAGGAAACTTAAGAAATCACATGCTATCTTGAAATTGGAGTTTTTAAATTTACAAAAAGAGCATAAAATTCTTCTTAAAGATCATTCTACAATTCATAGCAATACCATGTCATTACTTGATTAGTTTGATGTTTTAAACAAAAAGTATATTGAATTATCTGATGCACATGATTCCTTGAAGTCATCCCATGCTGAGTTAAAAAAGGAGTTTAAGAAATTAGCAAATCTTAAAAAAAATTAAAATAATAAATCATCATTAGATGCATCATATAACTTTAAAAAGAAGCATCACCACCTGAGTAGATTAATACATCCTTTTCTTGGAGTTAGATGTTTTTCATATGACATGTTAAGACATATTTCACACACAAACACCATTCACCATAGTACACATTGGGTGTGGAGACTCAAATTGCATGATTCACAGCAAAACAAATATGCATTGCATTCTACTTTCCATAAGAAGGGACCCAAATATGTTTGGATTCCTAAATCTGATATTTGATGATTTTGTATGCTTGCTCTCACAAAAGGCCTCTTGAGAGCATGTGGTACCTAGATAGCGGATGATCACGACATATGATTGAAGATTCCAATCAACTCATTTTGCTGGAGACTAGGATAGGAGGCAAGGTTACTCTTAGAGAAAACATTACTAGGAAGGTTGTGGGCGCTGGTATAATTGGAAACTCCAAGAACCTTTTGATTGAAATTGCTTTGCTTATAAATTGACTAAAACACAATTTGATCAGCATCAGTCAGCTTTGCGATAATGGCTTCATCATAAATTTTTTGTCTAATACTAATATTACTAGCGTAACTAACAACACTACTTTACAGGGAATGAAGATCAATAATGTTTACATGATAGACTTAAATAATATTTAATGTGCTTCTTAAGTTTGCTTAAAAATTTATCCTGATGATTTATGGTTATGACACAGAAGATTATGTCATGCCAGTATGAAATCCCTTATGAGAGTGACCCAGGAAGACCTAGTTAGAGGTATCCCCAAACTTAATTTCTCAAAAGACTACTTTTCTGATGGCTGCCAACTAGGAAAGCAAGTTCATTCCTCTTTTCACTCCATTAAGGACATTAGCACCTCTAAACCTTTAGAAGTCCTTCACATGAATTTGTTTGGACCCTTTAGCACTGCCAGCTTTGGAGGTAAATTCTATAGTTTTGTAATTATCAATGACTACTCGAGGTTTACTTGGATTAGATTTTTGTCACATAAGAATAAGTTTTTTGATAAGTTTAGATCCTTCTTCACTTGGATTTAAAAAAAGTTAAGTTGTGAGATTTTGACCATCTATAGTGACCATAGGGGAGAGTTTGAAAATGAGAGATTTGGAGACTTCTATGTGGATAAGGGGATTAGTCACAACTTCTTAACTACTAGGACCCCTCAATAGAATGGGGTAGCTGAAATGAAGAATCAGACCTTAGTTGAAGCCACTAGAGTCATGCTTATTGTGTATTCACTTCAAAAATACTTTTGGACTGAAGTAGTAAACACAGCATATTATATGTTGAATATGGTGAATGTTAGAGCCAAACATGATAAGACATCCCATGAGATCCTTAAGGGAGGACACCCAATCTTTCCCACGTCCAAGTCTTTGGTTGTAAGGTTTTCATTCATAACAATGGGAAGTCACACTTAGTGAAATTTGACCCAAAATTTGATGGAGGAGTATTCTTAGGATATTCAAGTATGGGGAAATCCTTTAGGGTGTTGAATAAGAGGACATTGGCGGTGGAGGAGGCAACTCATGTAGTGTTTGATGAATATAATCCTAAGAGGTCTAGAGTTTAGGAGGAAGATGAAGTTGGAGAGAATACCACTGGAGTTGAAAATTTGGAGAGGAGGGTAGAGCCCCAAAACACTGAAGGAGTAGTATGATTACCTAAGGAGTAGAAAATGAAATCTTGAGGAAAGGGTTGAACGTATATACATATTTCCTAGAAATTGGATATATTCTTCGAGTCATCCTTAAGAACTTATCTTAGGAGACCCTTCTAAAGGTGTTAGGACTAGGCATTCACTTTGAAAGGAAGTGAACCACTCTGCCTTTATCTCAATGACTGAACCAACCAACATAAACCAAGCCTTTTCTGATGAATTTTTGATCTTAGCCTTGCAATAACAGTTAAATGAATTTATTAGGAATAATGTTTGGGTGCTTACAGAAAGACCAAAGGGATAAAGTGTAGTTAGAACCAAATGGGTCTTTAAGAATAAAATGAATAATTCTGGTGTGGTGGTTAGGAATAAGGCAAGATTAGTGGCAAAGGGGTACAACCAAATATAAGGGATTGATTTTGAGGAGACCTTTGCCCATGTAGCTAGATTGGAAGCCATTAGAGTGCTACTACACTTTGCCTATTATAAAGGATTTAAGCTTTTCCAAATAGACATTAAGAGTACATTTTTAAATGGGGTAATTAAGGAGGATATGTTTGTAGAGCAACCCCCGGGTTTTGAGAGTTTCCAATTTCTAAATCATGTTTTCAAATTAAAAAATTGCCTTATATGGATTAAAGTAGGCACCTAGAGTTTGATATAAGAGGCTTAACACATTCTTACTAAAGAGGGGGTTTGTTATGGGGACTTTAGACACTACCCTTTTTCTGAGGAAAGTAGGAGATTTTTTACTCATTGTTCTGATCTATGTTGATTATATACTTTATTGATCTTTTGATAAAAGGTTATGTCATTATTTTTCTAAAATAATGAGAAGGGATTTTGAGATGAGTATGATGAGAGAGTTGTCCTACTTTTTGGGGTTTAGCATAAGACAACTGGATGACTGAACCTTTCTAAATCAAACAAAATATATAAAGAATATCTTGAAGAAGTATGAAATGGATAAAACCAAGCCAATTAATACTCCAATGACCTCTAGTGTTAAGTTTGATAAGCACCCAAATGGAAAGTCTGTTGATCAAAAGAAGTACAGAGTGATGATTGGATCTTTACTTTACCTGACTGCTAGCTGACCTGATATAATATTTAGTATTTTTCTCTGTGCTAGATTTTAAGCTGATCCTAAAGAATCCCACTTGACTACAGTTAAGAGAATTTTTGGATACCTCTTAGGAACCAAAAACTTATGAATATGGTATCACAGGCACAATGCTTCTTTTGAGATTATTGGATATTCTGATTTTATAAGATGTAAGATGAATAGAAGGAGCACTTCTGGGTGTTGCCAATTCATAAAACAATCTTTAGTCTCCTGGTCTAGTAGGAAGCAAAACTTTGTTGCACTTTCCACTGCTAAAGTTGAGTACTTTACCTTAGGAAATTGTGTGGCCCAAGTCCTTATGTCATCAATTCTAACTTCTTTTAGCTGCCCATTTTCTAGAGAGAGAGACTCCCATTTTCTAGAGAGAGAAAATTCAAAAATTTTGAATTTTTTTATTCCCATTTATGAATCCTTACATTAAGGATTGTTAGGTTGATGCTGGTGGATGGCCGTCGGCCATCTTCGGCTATGGCGACAAGTAGTGTTATGGGTAAAGGTTCTTTGAATCAGAACCTGGGTGGAGAAAATCATTTGAAAGATGGCTTTAAGATGAATGAAGTGAATCTTGTTAACAGATTTTTGAAAGGTCCATTATTGATCAAAGACAACATCATGGATACCCCTAAGAAGGTTTTTTAAGTTGAAGGTAAAGGAAAGGCTATTGCTGAAGATGATGGTTTTATATCCCCACGGGTAGCTAAGAGGTTTTCTGATCAGAATTCAATTGATCCGATAGTGGCATCATCTGAAATGAAGATCTTTGTTAATAGGTACGATAATTCAATTGCAATCTCTGGTCATGTCCATGGGATAAATACGAATGACTGTAATAATGTTAACACAAATCTTCATTTAATTGAGGGTTCATAAGTTGATAGAACTGATGTCGTGGACAAGTCTAATGAGGTAATGCCAACTAGAAATGTGGTTGTGGTGGAGGTAAACCCATGGAAGGAAAAGCCTTACATAATGTTGGATTTCAAGGATGAGGATATGGTTCTTTTGGAAGATGGAAAAGCTATGAAAATGAGAGAAGATATCGAGATTTTGAATTACAATAAGTTGAGTAATTCTTTGGTGATCAAGGTGTTTGGAAAGGAAATTCCTTCACATATAGTTTCATGGGAAGTAAGAAGGCAATGGAAACTATTTGGGAACTTTCACTTTTCAACTCTTGGAAAGGGTTGGTTTTTATGCTCATTTGATTCGACAGAGATGATGGAAGGTGTTTTGTTAGGGGTCCCTTGGTTTGTCAACGGCCACATTGTGGGAATGGAGAAGTGGATGGTTGAATTTTCTACTCTATCATTGAAAGGTATAACCTCACCTATTTGGATTAGAATGCCTCACTTACCCGTATAATGTTGGGATGAAGTTAATTTTGCTAGAATTGCATCATTGGTTGTCAAACCTTTGATGATGTATAGAAATATGTTTCAGTGGGGTAAAAGAGAATTTATCAGAGTTTGTGTGAGAGTAAAGCTGGATCAATGTATTCCTTTAGGAGTATGGGTAGAAAGTATATCAGGAAGATTTTTTCAAAGATTTGAGTATGAGAAAATCTCAACTTTTTGTTATGAATGTGGTATGATCGGACATCTGAATTCTGATTGCAAATTAAGGAAAATTGGAACTTTTGATAAGAATGTTGGTAAAGGGGAGTCAAGGAAAGGAAAGAAGGTGGAAAAGGTTCAAAAAGAGGACAATGCTTCCTCTTATGGACCTTTGAACATGGTTAAGATGAGGATTAACAGAACACCAGTTTTGCATAAAGAAAATCTGAAGGTTGTTAGAAAATAATGGAAAAAGACCAAGGAATCTCAAGGGGAGGTTGATGGAAAGAATACTGTTGTTCAAAATAGTGATATTAGTGCAAAATTGGGGTCAATTGTTGGAGGCAATAGTCTAGAAGAAGGAGAAATAGCAGGGGAATAGGAGGTGATTAGTCATGGGGTGCATTATGTTGCTACGGGAGATTCTACTGTGAAGAATAATGCTACTGCAGAATTTTCTGTTTTGACTGATGGTATGTTTTCTTCTATTGATAAACCTTTTGTTTCTATAAATTTGAAAAAGTTTGATGTTTTGAATGGGGAGGAAGATGATGGAGAAGGTGTTGAAGTTAAGAATCCCAAATCTGTTGATTGTGATAATATTAACAATAGAAAAGTGCCTCATGTAGTTGAAAATTCTGATAGAGGTGGAGGAATTAAAGGCTTTGAGGGAAACTTGTGTGGTGTGGAAAATTAGAAAGAGATTGGCTCAAATGGAGAATTGATGAAATGTAAGCTTGCAAAAGAACTCAAGGCCATGGTCCTATCAAGAAAAATTATTGTGGCAGAGTTTTTGATGGAGCAAGTAAAAAAAAAGTTGGGGGATCTTCCCCCAAACTTTTTTAATGGAATCCATAGCCTTCTGGAATTGTAGAGGGGCTAAGAAGAGAGAGGCCTCTCTTTAGTTGAATGAAATTATAAAAGATTATATGGCTTTCTTTTTTGTGGGTTTGGTTGAAACTAAGATAACCTCCCTAGATAGAGGTTCTTTTGAAAGGATGATGGGTCATGGCTGGACTTCTTCTTTCTACCCTCAGAAGGGCTCTCTGGTGGGATTATGGTTTTATGGAGAACGGATATGGCTTCTTTTTCATTGGTAAAGACATCATATCAATGTGTTATAGGTGATCTTAATGTCTTCAATAATGGTGTGTGGATGATTTCTACAGTTTATGCTAGCAAGGAGGCTCTCAAGAGAAGAAGACTTTAGGAGTGTGTTCAAGAGTTTTCCTAAAGGAAAATCGTTTCTATTGTTGGAGGGGATTTTAATTGTGTTTTGGCTCAAGAAGATAAGAAGGGAGGCAGAAGATTTGTTTTCTCACAAGGATCCTTGGATATGGTGAAGTTTATGAATGATAATGACTCTCATGAAGTTGGGTTTATTGCTCAAAGATTCACATGGTGCATTAACAAGGTTGGAGGGGGACGGATTCTGGAAAGGCTGGATAGGTGTATCCTCAACTCATTGTCCATTAACAATATCCAAATTGCTGTGGTAAGACATTTAGCCAGAGTTGCTTCTGACCATAGTCCAGTAGTATTGAAGATTTATGATTCGGTTTCAAGAGGAAGAAGATGCATTAAGTTTGAAGATACTTGGTTGTCTTATAAGACAGTAGCCCATATTGTCTCTAATAGGTGGAAGAAGCCTTTCTTGGGGGATGACATGGAAGTTCTTAATAAAAAAATGTAGAAGAACTTTGAAGGATTTGTTTTACTGGAGCAAGGCAAGATTGAAATATTTCTCTAAAGAGAAAAAAAAATGAAGACTAAAATTGTTCAAATACAAGAGGAAGAAGCAAGAGATGGTTGGTTGAATGAAGACAAGTTATGGATACTAAAATATAAAGTTAAAGAACTTAATGTCATCCTTAAATGCTTGAATACTTGGTGGAGGCAAAGAGCCAAAGCTAAGTGGATTGAAGAGGGTGACACTAACACAAAGTTTTTTCATTCCTTTGCCAATGCAAGGAGGAATGTAAATTGGATTTCTCAAGTAAAGGATTCAAATGGGATTTTTACTGAAGAATCAAAGGAGGTGGAGGAGGAGTTCTTCAAATTTTTTTAAAATAAGTGGAAGAATAGGAATTGCTTTTTGGATGAATGGCAAAAACCGTGGATGGTGTTACAAGGAAATGACAAGCTTCTACTAGAGAGGGAGCTTTCTGGAATTGAGATAGAGTAATTCATTATGAATTTGGGAAACAATGGGGCTCCGAGTAGTGATGGGATCACTTACACTTTTTTTAAAGCCTTTTGGAGCATCATAAGGGAGGATATGTTAAGAGCTGTGCAACAATTTTTTTCCACAGGTATTATGAGCAAGGAATGGAAATATACTTTGGTAGTGTTGATTCCCAAGACCTCAAATCCAATTTTTCCATCTGCTTACCATCCTATTAGTCTATGCAATTCAATCTATAAAATTGTGGCTAAGGTTTTGCTGAATAGAATGTTGGGAGTTATTTCTAAAATTATTTTTGAAGAACAGGTGGCTTTTGTGAGGGGAAGATCGATCTCAGACCATCTTCTTTTGGCTCAGGTGGTATTTAACAAACTAAGGCATTCTAAATCAATTACTGGATTCTTAGCCATCAAAGTGGATATGGAGCAAGCATATGATAGTATGTGTTGGGCAACTTTGAAGAATATGATGATAGATTTGGGCTTCCCATTCAAATTTGTCAATATGGTATTGGAATGTATCTTGGATCCTAGATATTCTATCTTTATTAATGGTTCTAATTCTAATTGGATTGAGGGGAAGAGTGTCTTTCGACAAGGATGTTCACTATCACCATTCCTATTTATCTTATGTTCACAACTGCTATCAAACGCTTTCCATAGCAAAGGTTCAGATGTGGGTGTTAGAATTTCCTCCAAATCACAGAAGATTTCATATTTTCTATTTGCAGATGATATCTTGCTTTTTATGGAAGCTAAAGTGGGAAGTATAAAGAAGGTTAGAGAAATTGTGGAAGGATATTGTAAATGGACCGGCCCGAAAATAAACTATCATAAATCTTCCTTGGTTTGTGGTAGCTCGATGGAAAGGAGGAGGAAAGTGCAGATTTCTAGATTTATGGGAATTAAACTAGTGGAAAATTTTGAGTACTTGGGTATTAAACGGGCCTTGAGGAGATTAACAAAGTTGGATTTTCAAGTGTTATTGGATAAATCTAGTAAAAAATTGAATGCTTGGGGGAATAGATATATTTCCCTTGCAAGTAGACTGGTTTTTGGTAAAAGTCGTTTATCTTTCTTTTCCTATCTTTATCATGACTCACTATCTCATTTCCTTGAAGACTTTGATGGAGTTTGAGAGGCTTTGTAGAGACTTTATATGGAACAAATGTGTTGGCAAATGAGGTATTCATTATGTGGTATGGGAGCAACTATGTAAACAAAAGAAATATGGAGGATGGAGTGTTCAGTCAGCTATGGACAGGATAAATACATTGAGAGCAAAGTTTGCATAGAAAATTATTGAGAATTCGGATTCATTTCCGAATAAGAATCTCCTGACTAAGTATGGAGTTAATTGGTGGGATTGCAGTATGCACAGAGGTGGTTCTTCCTCTTGGAAGATCATTTATAGTGGGTGGAATGCTCTCAAAAATTTTATATGGTGGAAAATTGGAATTGGATCCAAGATTAAAGTGTTGAAGGATATATGGATTTTGGATAAGAATTTACTCAAATGGCCAACATTTGTGGGAACTTTTGAGGATGATAACATTACTCTTGACTTCTACATTCATGAAGGAAATTGGAACCGTGAAAAACTCTGTTTGTACTATGGTACAGAATTGCTGAAGCTGATTTGCAAGGTTCATATATTTCAACATAATAATGGAGGCTGCATGGACTTAAAATATAAGATGTCTGGGAAATCTATTTCAGCTTTACTAATGGAGGATGGTTGTAAAGATATGAAGGATGAAATTCAAGTTTCATGGATATACACGTTGAAATTGAATGCAAGGGTGGAGATTTTTATTTGGCATTTATTCCTGGATGCTATTCCCACTGAAGCTTTTCTCTTTAAGAAAAGATTATCATATTCTCTTTTATGTCCGTTGGGTTGTGGTGAAGCTGAAAATATCAACCATGTTTCCTGTAATTGTTGTAAGCTACGGAAGGTGACTGATGTTCTTTGAAGCTGGGGGTTCTAATTACCGAGAAATGATGATTGGAAAGGCTGTTTATTTGGCTTGCTGAGGCTAAAGGATGTCAATGTGATTGTTGTCAGGATGTATTTTACTGTTATATGGTTTGTGTGGAATCATAGAAATAGGGTGAAGCATGGAAAATCTAAGGAAAGTAATGTGATGATTGATGTTTTCGTTCTCAGTTCTATTAGTTCAGGTAATTTGTCTTCAATCCAATCAGATAACTGGGTTGTCAATCAGTCCCATGGACTGTTATCTAATAAATTGAAACCTCCTCCACCTGATTGGATTAAGGTATGATGCTTCACTCAAAGTAAATTATGAAGCAGGTATTGGTGGCATTATGAGGGATTGTAAAGGAAGATTTCTTTAAGCTTTTGGAATGGGTAAACTGCATTGGAACATTGTTCAATTAGAGTTCTCAGCTTTTTTTAGCCCTTAAAGAGGTGATACAAGGGAGGTTTGAAGATGCAAAAGGAATTATTATGGAAGGAGACAATACTAATGTTCTCAATCTTCTTCAAAAACTGTACTGTAAATAGTAGAAGATAGGATGGAACATGATAAGTGAAGATTTATCATTCTTTAGTAATTTCAATAATGTGATATTTCCTTGTGTTAGTCGCAATTATAATAAGTTAGCGGATTACTGTGCTAACTTAACTTTATCTTTTGATTTTCTTCGGGACTTGTTCTGTGAGAGAAACCTTCCATCTTCCTTTATTAATTTAGTAAAGGAAGAATGTGATAGTTTGGGTTACTCTCATTAGTTTGTATCTAGTTTCTTTTCTTTATTCTATGCATCTTTGCATTTTTTTTTTAAAAGTCCTTTGGTTGAAGCAACATGTTCTAGATTTAGGATTACCTGTAGGCACAATTTCAATTCTATGTGACAACACTAGTGCCATCTATATTTCTAAGAAACCTATCCAACATTCAATGACTAAGCACATTTACATAAGACATCACTTTATTAGAGACCATGTGATCAAGAGAGACAATTTGTTACACCATGTGGTAACTGAGAATCAACTGGCTAACATCTTTATTAAACCACCGGCTTTCGACACTTTCAGCTATTTAAGGAGGAGATTAGGTGTGATTGACATAAATGTATGAACTTGATTCTTATTGATTCCTAATTTTTTATTTGTTGTTGTTTTATTTTTGTAGTTCCTTTTTGGTTTATTTTTCACTTCTATTGTTTTATGTTTTCAGTTTGTTTTTTTTTTTCTTTTAATCAATGTTGAATTGATATCTTATGCCTTTTTTTGTTTTTGAAAATTTGTAGTCAATGTTTGACATCTTTAAATTAGTTAAAGGGGGAAACATCATTGATTATTTTTAACTTCTTTTAGTGGTGGAATTTTCTTTTTTAAATAACAATCAATCTCACAATAATGTCTAGATTTTGAAATTGAGATCTTTTCAATCTTGCTAGTAATCTATCTTATATGTATAATATTCAAACTCTTTATTTTGCCTTGAAATTTTTGTAATCTTGTTGTTGAATTTATCATATAATTTTTTATTCTATTTTGTGATTCATTCTTCCTTATATTAGAGAGTTCATTTTTCTTCTCTAATATCTGGAAGATATAATCACAACTGGAATTTTTAATAATTTTGAAAAAGGGATATAGCTTGCAAAAAAAAAGAAAAAAACGTGGTCAATGAGGCCAAAATCAAAAGAAGCGCAATGATGCCAAATTGAGAAAAAATATATATACACAAAGTGTATCAAAAATAAAAAAGATGTGCAAAGAGCGCCAATCAAATTGACAAGAGACATAAAATGAGCCCACCAAATAAAAGCTTCTTCTCTTTCAAAAATTTTTAAATCTTAGAAGAATTCATGTGTTACTTATTATTTTTCAAAGGATTGATTTCAGAATTCATAATTGTAACTACTTACTTTGATATATTATTATATAAAATATTGTTCTGAAACCAATTCTTAAATGGATTTCTTTTTCTTATTCAATTAATTTTTATGAATTAGATCCTTATTTTCAAAAGCCAGTTTTCCCTGAGAGAAGTCCGAGTTAAGGCTAACAGGATGGTTGTTCTACCATTTTCTCGTATTTCAATGATGTTAATTCATTGATTCTTACAAATTTATTAATTCAATCACATGGAGAATTTATCATATTCAAGCTTTGATAAAAAAAATCTTAATTTTCTTTTGTTCTTGTCTTTTTTGTATTTTATTTTTCTTTTTTATGTTGATTTTTCATGTGTTTGGGCCTTCTATAATCATCTCCATCCATTCTTTCTAAGGATCAGGGGCCATCGTTCTTTTAATTTTTTTATGTTATTTTTTTATTGAAGTGTAATTCTGGTTGGTAGTCTTTGCTTTGTTTCTTTTCTACTTTCCCTCTTCCTTTTTGTAATGTCAAAAGGGGGATTAGTTAGTTGTACTATTTGTTTTATAATTTGATTATGTTATTGAATATTTGATCTATTTCCATTAAATTGCCTTGAACTATTAAGATTTTTTTGGTTTGCCATCATCATAAAGGGGGAGATTATTGCAAATCTGATTTTATGGATTAGAATTTTGATGATAGAAAATATTTATGTTTTTCTACGACTGTCTTGCCTACTAATATTTCAGGTCCACAAGATCAAGTGCAACTCAAGCGAGCTCAAGATTGGATAGATTAGGTCTGATTCAGTTTATAATTTTTTCCCTTTCTTAAGCCTATTATAAATAATGTGGTTCCCTATGCTAAGTAACCTGGCACAGACATACATGAGAGAAAATTTTTGTCTATTGGTTAAAGTTCTATGTTTGATCACATTATTTTGGAAGATCCAAACATTGTCTAGGATGATCTGTTAAAAATAGAAACCAAAATTAGGGCATCATGGTCAAGGCAGCCGACATTAAGCACATCATCCTCGACGATATTTATATTGGCCAGGATGATAGGCTCAAATCAAAAAGAATCGGCTGACAAATCTATTTAGGTATCATTTATTTTTGGACATTGTCCTGGATGATGCAACACAATTATGCCAAAATTAATCTGCTTATTAAGAAAAGGAATTAAGGTTTTGATTACTCGATCTAATCATCCTCAACGATCGCAGGATCAGTCAGGACGATCAGTTCAAAAAACCTTAGTTATTCCTGGATGGTCTTCATCAGCCAGCTACCTTCATAAAGATGTCTGGATGATTTTCACGAATTTGAACTAGTCGTCCAGGACGATCGTGAGATTGACCTGGATGATCAAGCTATTTTTTTATCATCCATACATCCTTTCAGAATGATTGTCTGAATGATATTCAAGGATTTTTACTTATTGTACTAGATGATATTATATCGGTCTGGATGAAATGAACAAAAATCTTTTGATCATCCCAAACCATCCAGGCTGATTGAGCAAAATTTATACTGATCATCCAGGATGATATCTATATCATCCTGGATGATAAAGTCATTTTGTATAAAATAAGATCTATTACGAAACTCTTCTATTTAAGAGCTCTAATTCTACCCAAGAGTGTTGCGAATCTATGAATTATGATTTTTATGATAGCAAACACTCTTGTTTCTCTATGACTGCCTTGCTTACTAATATTTTAGGTTCACAAGATTGGACGGCAATTGGAACCAGCTCAAGATTGGGTAGACCTAGCCCGAGTCATTTTTTACAAATTTCCTTTTCTGGAGTCTATTGTGAAAAGATGTGGCTCCTAATGCTAAGTAACCTTGCAAACACACACCTTGGGAGAATTTCTAACTATTTTTTAGAGTTTACTATTTTTGGTAACATCGGCTAGGCTGATATTTATATCATCCTTGACGATTGGTTCAAAAATAAAAACCCTAATAAGGGCATTATGGTTAAGGCAACCATCATTAAGCCAATCGGCATGGATGATATTGTATCGGCCAGGGCGATAGACTCAAATCAGCAAGAATCAACAGCCATGATCTATTTAGGTATTCTTTATTTTAGGACATCATCCAGGATGATATCCTATCGGCCTGGACGATGCAGCATAATTATGCCTAAATTAATATGGTAATTAAGGAAAGTAATTAGGGCTGATTGCACGATCACATTGGCCGGGCCGATCTCAGGATCAGCCGGGACGATGGCGTGGATAATTGACATCAGCCTACTTCTATTCAAGGGGGTGTTGAGTATGATTTTCCTCAAATTCGAACTAATCGGCCTCTATCATCATGGACGATGTGAAAAAAATTACTCTTATCATCCCAAACCGATCGAGCTGATTGAGCAAAAATTACGCTGATCGGCTAGGCTGATACCCCTATCTGCCTGGACGATAAAGTTGGTTTGTATAAAATAAGAGCTATTCTGAAGCTCTTCTATTTAAAATCTCTTGCTCTACCTTAGAGGAAATCTTTTGCTGCAATCTTGACCTGAGAAAGCCTAGAGGAGAGGGAGAGAGAGAGAGAGGATTTTGTGAGGGGGAGCTTGTGAGGGAATTTCACAAGGGTTGCTCCAAGCATTGTTCCACTTATTCTTCTTCCACTAGAGTCTCTTATCCTTGGAGGGTTGAGAGAGGTCTTCTTCAGTCATCGATTAAGGTTCTCTGCCTACTTTAGGAGGAAGCAAAAGGAGTTGGGTTCTCTGCCTCTCCAGGGTCAGCGGAAAGGAGTTTTTATGAGGGCTTCTCCGCCTTGTTGTGGGTGCAAAAGGAGAGTTACGGTGTTTAGTGCAATACACAATGGGCACCTCCAGGAAGTGGACGTCGGTCGAGTTGACCAAACCACCATAAATTTTTATGTTATTTTCTTATTAATCTTCCACATTTATTTCTTCCGCGTTATGATTTTTTATTATGGTGATTTTGGTTTGTGATTGTGTTTTGTTTTAAAATAATTTTTAAAATACTAATTCAACCCCCCCCCCCCCTGGTTAGCCTTGGGCTAGTTCGTAAGGGCTTAACATTCCTAACGAACTCCCAAATTGTATCAGAGCGAGATTCATAAAAACTAAGTTCGAAAACTTTTTGAATTTTGATACATGGATGATAATGATAATCGTAATAATATGGAAGGGTATTCTATTACCCGACCACCTTTGTTTGATAATATCTCTTTTAATTTTTGGAAAATTTGCATGTCTACCATTTTACAATTGATTGACTATCACATGTGGATGCTTGTTAAGGATGGTTATACACCTCGAAATGGTAAACTTAATCGCATTACTGTTCCACTTCATTTTACTGAATGGACTCATGATGATAGGGATTTAGCTCAACTTAATGTAAAGTGTTTGAACTGCTTTTTCTGTGGTTTAAATTTTGAAGATTACATGCGTGTTTCAACTTGCACAACTGGTAAAAAAATTTAGGATAAATTATGTGTTACTTATGAAGGAACTAAAGAAGTCAAGCAATCTCGATTAAATATCTTGTTGCATGATTATAAACTTTTTTGTATGAAACCATCTGAATAAATTTCTGAAATATATACAAGGTTTACTCAAATTATAACTTCTTTGCATGTCTTAGGAAAAGAACTCACTAACTATGAAAAAGGTTAATAAAATTTTGAGATGCTTGCTTTCCTCATTTGATGCTAAAATCATTGCAATTACTGAATCTAAAGATTTAAATACTTATTCAATTGATAACTTACTTGGCTCACACATTGCCTATAAGCAAGGGGTGAATCAAAGAAATCTTGATGGATATGAGGAAAAGAAAGAGAAAACTGTGGAACTTAAAGCCAATAACACGGACACTGAATCTTCTGGGTCTAAAAGTGATGATGTTGCCTTAATCACAAGGCAGTTTAAAAGCTTTCTAAGGAAGAAGCAAAAGAACCACCAAAATGGAATAAAGGTAAAGGAAACAAAAATTTTAAGAGTTCTAATGATGTGATTTGCTTTGAATGCAGGAAACTAGGACATGTTAAAGTTGATTGCCCTACACTCAAGTCTCACCCAAGAAAGGAAAAGGGTGAGGAGAAACCCAAGTCTAAGAAGGACGAGAAGAGATTACAAAAGGCATTCTGGGCAGATTCTACATCAGACTCCTCTGAGAATAAACCTGAAGAGGAGAAAACAAACATGTGCTTAATGGCAGACAATAATCTTTGTCATGGTGACCCTGAAGAGGTATGTGAACTAACTTATGAGTAGCTGCTTGAACTTTTAAAACAAATTCATGCATCATACAGGAAACTTAAGAAAACTCATGCCAACTTAAAATTAGAGTTTTTAAATTCACAAAAAGAGCATAAAATTCTTCTTAAAGAACATTCTACAATTAATATAAATCATATGTCTTTACTTGATGAGTTTAATGCATTAAACAAAAAGCATGCTGAATTATCTGATGCACATGATTCATTAAAATCATCTCTTGCTGAGTTAGAAAAGGAGTTTAAAAAGTTAGAAAATCTAATAACTTTTGAAAATAAAAAACTATCATTATATGCATCACATAAAAAGAGGCATCACCACATGAGTAGATTAGTGCAAATTTTTCCTAGAGTTAGATGTTTTTCATGTGGCATGCTAAGACACATAACACACCCTTGCACCATTCACCATAGTTCACATTGGGTCTGGAGACCCAAGTTACATGTTTCACAGCATGCATTGCATTTTACTTTCCATAAGAAGGAATCCAAACATGTTTGGGTTCCTAAATCTGACATTTGATAATTTTGTAGGCAAGCTATCACAAAAGGCCTCATGAGAGCATGTGGTACCTGGATAGCAGATGCTCTCGACATATGACTGGCGATGCCAATCAATTCATTTTGCTGGAGACCAGGATAGGAGGCAAGGTTACTCTTGGAGACAAGACCACCAAGATGGTGATAGGCTCAGATATAATTGGAAATTCCAAGAACCTTCTGATTGAAAATGTTTTGCTTGTAGATGGACTGAAACACAACTTGCTCAACATTAGTCAACTTTGCGATAAGGGCTTCATCATAAATTTTTTGGCAAATTCATGCATTATCAGCTTAAATAATAACACTATTTTGCAGTGAAAATGGATCAACAACGTTTACATGCTTTATTTAAATAATATTGAATATGCTGCTTCATTTTGCTTAAAAATTGCTATTGATTATTCATGGTTGTGACACAAGAGATTATGTCATGCAGTATGAAAACCCTTAGGAAAGTAACCCAGAAAGACTTAGTTAGAGGTGTCCCAAAGCTTAAGTTTTCAAAAGACAACCTTTGTGATGCCTGCCAATTAGGAAAGCAAGTCCACTCCACTTTTCACTCCATTATGGACATTAGCACCTCTAGACCATTAGAAGTCCTTCACATGGATTTATTTTGACCCATTAACACTGCTAGTTTAGGAGGGAAAGTTTATAGTTTTGTGATTATCGAATACTACTCAAGGTTCACTTGGACTAGATTTCTGTCACACAAGAATGAGTCTTTTGATGAGTTTAGAACCTTCTTCACATGGATCCAGAAAAACTAGGTTGTGAGATTTTGACCATCCATAGTGACCATAGGGGAGAGTTTGAAAATTAGAGATTTGGAGACTTTTGTGAGGATAAGGGGATTAGCCATAAATTTTTAGCAGAACGAGGTAGCTGGAAGGAAGAACCAGACATTAGTGGAAGCTGCTAGAGCCATGCTTACTGAGTATTCACTTCCAAGATACTTTTGGACTGAAGCGGTTAACACAGCTTATTATGTGTTGAATAGAGTGAATGTTAGTGACAAATTAGATAAGACACCCTATGAGATCCTTAAGGGTAGAGAACCAAATCTTTCCCACTTTCATGTCTTTGGTTGTAAGGTTTTCATTCACAAGAATGGGAAGTCTCACTTAGAAAAATTTGATCCAAAATTTGATGAAGGAGTATTCTTAGGATATTCTAGTGTTGGGAAGTCTTTTAGGGTGTTTAATAAGAGGACATTGGTGGTGAAAGAGACTACTCATGTAGTGTTTAATGAATCTGATCCTAGGAAGCCTAAAGTTCATGATGATGATGATGTTGGAGAAATTACCACTGGAGTAGAAAATTTGGAGAAGAGGGTAGACCCCCAAAACACTGAAGGCGTAGGTGAGATTACCCAAGCGCATAAAATGAAGATATGGAGGAAACGATTGAACCCACACAAACTTTTCCAAGAGATTGGAGATACTCTTCGAGTCACCCCAAAGAACTAATCTTAGGAGACCCTTCTGAAGGAGTTAGGACTAGGCAAGGACTTAGGAAGCAAGTGAACCACTCTGCCATTATCTCAATGATTGAACCCACCAACATCAATCAAGCCCTTTCTGATGAGTTTTGGATCTTAGCCATGCAAGAGGAGTTGAACCAATTTGTTAGGAATGATGTTTGGGAGCTTGTAGAATTACCAAAGGGACAAAGTGTAGTTGGAACCAAATGGGTCTTTAAGAATAAGATGAATGATTCTGGTGTGGTGGTTAGAAATAAGGCAAGACTAGTGGCTAAGGGGTACAACCAAATAGAAGGGATAAATTTTGAGGAAACCTTTGCCCCTGTAGCTATATTGGAAGCCATTAAAGTGCTACTAGCCTTTACATGTTATAAGGGATTTAAGCTTTTCCAAATGGATGTTAAGATTGCCTTTTTAAATGGGGTAATAAAAGAAGATGTGTTTATAGAACAACCCCCAGGTTTTGAGAGTTTTCAATTTCCAAATCATATTTCCAAAATTAAAAAGGCATAATATGGATTAAAGTAGGCACCTAGAGCTTGGTATGAGAGGCTTAGCACATTTTTACTAGAGAGGGAGTTCATTAAGGGGAGCGTTGACACCACCACCCTTTTACTGAGAAAAGTAGGAAATGATTTACTCATTCTTCAGATCTATGTCGATGATATACTTTTTGGATCTTCTAATAAAAGGCTATGTTATGATTTTTCTAAAATAATGTGTAAAGAGTTTGAGATGAGTATTATAAGAGAATTGTCCTACTTTTTGGGGTTTAACATAAGATAATTGGATGATGGAACCTTTCTGAATCAATCAAAATACATAAAGGACATCTTAAAGAAATATGAAATGGACAAAGCCAAGCTAATTAATACTCCCATGATGTCAAGTGTTTAGTTGCACAAGGACCCTAAAAGAAAATTAGTTGATCAAAAGAAATACAGAGGGATGATTGAATCTTTACTTTACCTGACTGCTAGCAGACCTGATTTTATGTTTAACGTTTGTCTTTGTGCTAGATTTCAAGTTAATCCTAAGGAATTCTACCTGACTGCAGTTAAGAGATTTCTTAGATATCTTTTAGGGACCCAAAACATAGGAATCTGGTACTCTAGACACAACACTTATTTTGAGATTATTAGATATTCTGGTTCTGAATTTGCATGATGTAAGGTGGATAGAAAAAGCACTTCAGGGACTTACAAATTCATAGGAGTCTTTAGACTCCTGATCTAGTAGAAAGCAAAACTCCATTAAACTTTCCACTGCTGAAGTTGAGTGCATTGCTTTAGGAAGTTGTGTGGCCCAAGTCCTTTGGTTGAAATAGCAAGTTCTAGATTTAGGATTACATGTAGGAATAATTCCAATTCTTTTTGATAATAATAGTGCCATCTATATTTCTAAGAATCCTATCCGACATTCAAGGACTAAGCATATAGACATAAGACATCACTTCATTAGAGACCAGTTGACCAAGGGAGACATTGAGTTGTACCATGTGGCAATTGAAAATCAATTGGCTAACATCTTTACTAAACCACTGGCCTTCAACACTTTCATTACTTTAAGGATCAGATTCGGTGTGATTGACATAAATGGATGAACTTGATTCCTTCTGATTTTTTATCTGTTTTCTTTTTTTTTTAATTTTTTTTACTTCTTTTGTCTTTTTTTTATTTAGAAATCATCCCTGAAATTGATATTTTATGCATTATTTTTTATTTTGAAATTTTGTGAGTTAATGTTTCTACATCTCTTAATCTGTTAAAGGGTGAAATCATCGTTGATTGTGTCTCTTTCTCTAACCTCTTTTAGTGGTGTAATCTTCTTCTCTAAATAAAGATCTATTTTAAATTAACAAATGGTTTTTGAAACTGAGATCTTTTCAATCATGCTACAGTAATCTATTTTATAAATATAATGTTCAAAGTCTTTATTTTACTTTCACAACTAAGAATATTTAAGAATTTTTGAAAGGGATCTAGCTTGCATAAAAGTTAATGAGAAAAACAAAAGTGGCCAATGATGCCGAAAATAAAAGATGCCCAATGACGCCAAATTGAAATATATATATACACACACACACAAAGTGTATCAAAAATTAAAGATGTGCAAAGCACCAATCAAATTGACAAGGGGCATAAAATGAGCCCACCAAAAGCAAGCTTCTTCTCATTTTAAAATTTTTTAAATCTTAGATGACTTCATGTTTCACTTGATATTTTTCAAAGACTTGATTTCAAATTTCTAATTGTAACTAATTACTTTGATATATTTTTCTATAAAATATTTTTCTGGAAACAAGTTTTTGAACGGATCTCCTTTTTTAAACCAATTGGCTTTTCTAATTCAGATTTTTTATTTTCAAAAGACGGTTTACCCTGAAGAAGACTGAGTTAGGGTTAATAGGATCGGTTGTTCTAACTATTTTTTAGATTTTGGCAATGTTAACTCAATAATCCTTACAAAATTTTAAAATCAATCACATGGAGACTGTCATATTAAAAAAATCCTTATTTTGTTTGTGTTTGTCTTTTTCGTATCATATTTTTTTCTTTTTCACTAGATTTTGATCTTTTTGGGACTTCTCTGATCATCTCTGTCCTCTGATTCTCAATTTTTTTTTCACATCATCTCGGTCGATACCCCTATCGGCCAGGACGATCCGATCAATTAACTCTGAAAACTCCTCTCTGCCGACTAATTTCATTTTCTGCTTCTGATCATCTTATGCTTCAATCTTTTTTTATCAGCCTGACCGATACTTTTTTGGCCCGGACGATGTTCTCCTCTTTATGGAAAATTAGCCTGATCGATCCACATGTTCATCCTGGACGATACACGTGGATATACGTTTAAAACCTTTAAAATTGACTGGGATGAACATTTTTGGATAATCGACCCGAAGGATCCACCTGTTCGTCCTGGCCAATACACGTGGCACATGATTTAAACATTTTAAATTCATCCAATGTGATCCATTATTAGACAATGTCCTGGACGATCCACCGAATTGACCCAATCGATCTTCTTTTTTAATGGTTATTTAGCTAGACTCCTCAGGATGATCGCCTGTGTCTAATCATCTCGGATGATATCTGATTGGCCCAGATGATCGGACCGCCTTATTGACCAATCATCATGTACGCAATTATTAAACCATATCGCCCTGGACAATCCTGTGATTGGCATGGCCGATCTAGCCAATTCTTTATAAATCAAGACCTTCCAACCATTTTCTTCACACCAAGTTCTTCTCTTAGCTTCCTGCTATCTGTTTTCTTACTATTTCATGCAAATGGATGGAGGAAAGTGCTCTCGTCACCCATCTGAAGGTTCCTCGAGGGCCACTATGAACCCTCATTTTCTGGAAGCGGATGATCAAGCCTCCTACCAGTGCTACAAGGAGGCCAGAATCACAGTCTCCCAGATAGTCAATCCAAATTTTCTCTCTTATCTGGTACTAGTCTTATTTACCCATACCTTCTTATGATTTCTTCTAACTCTTGTTGTCCCTTTCAATTCTAAATTCCTCGATGAGTTCATTGTAAGTCTTCGTATTAATTCTACTTTTACCTCTATTGCCTCATATGTGAATCGACATCTTGTCAAGATCTCATATCAGGATTGAGCATAGATTTTACATCTTTCCACCATAGGGGATAAACTTCAAAGCCTTTATTCTGATCTTGATTTTGATTGGGCTCTGGCCAATTATTTTCTTCATAATTTTAATGTTAATTTTCACATGGGTGACACTAGCACTTTACCCAAGGATGCTAGGACCATTTAGCACGTCCTTCGCACTTAGATAATTCTTAAGGCTGGTGATCATGTTCACATCACTCTCCTTCTTTCACTCACCACCTTTTACATTTTAGTAAATCGTGAATTCAATTCTACCGACCTGATCTTTCACTACATCGACCATCTTACTACCATTCGGGATCCATGTCATAGGAGAAAACCAAATCTAGCCCTAGGATAAATCATTTCTTATGTCTTAGAATCAAAGTATAACCTCCAATATCCTGCTCCACCAACCCTCCAACCTTCCTTCTACTCTAATATTTCATTTCAAACTCTTTACAGTACTCATCTCCACCCAGGGGATAGGGTAGCTTAGGCAGGGGAAGAGGATGCTCTTGCACCTGCTCCTGCACCTATTTCTACATCTGATCTTACACTTGTTCTACTCTGCCAGCACTCTCATCTGGTCCAGTTGGTGGAGCACTTTGACCAGTGGGAGGCCCAATTTGACCAGTGGGAGGCACAGGAGTAGCAACATGCTGAGGACTTAGCCTGTTTTGATGCTTACGTTGCTCACCAGCACCAGTAGCACGACCACGACATAGCCTGGTTTGATGCTGAGTTTGCTACACTGACTAGCTACTTTCAACAACCACCACCACCTCCTCCTCCTTCAAATGATCAGGGACCATCATTTTACTAGTTTTCCTTTAGTTTGTTTCTTTTTTTTCTGTTGATTAGTTTCTATTTTTTTTTGCTGTTTAGTTTCTGCATTGTTTTTATTTGTCTCCTCCTTTTTGAGGTGTCAAAAGGGGGAGTAGTATGTTTATATTTGTACTATTTTGATATTTGATGTTCTCTATATTTTGCACTATTTCTAGTACAATGTTGTCTTAACTACTTAGAATTGTTTGTTGTGTGTTTGCCATCATCAAAAAGGGGGAGATTATTGTGAATCTCTAGATTGTAATTTTGATGAAAGCAGACACTCTTGTTTCTCTACGACTTCCTTACCTACTAACAATTCAGGTCCACAAGATTAGAGGACAATTGGAACCAGCTCAAAATTGAGTAGACTAAGTTCAAGTCACTTTGTACACTTTTCTTTTTCTTGAGTCTATTATAAAAAGATGTGGCTCCTAATACTAAGTAACCTTGCACACATATAACTTGGGAGAATTTCTAATTATTTTTTAGAGTTTATTATTTTTGGTAATATCGGTCGGGCTGATATTTATATCAACCTGGATGATCGGTTCAAAAATAGAAACCCTAATCAGGGCATTATGGTTAAGGCATTCGTCATTAAGCCAATCGGCCTGGATGATTTTGTATCGGCCGAGATGATAGGCTGAAATCAGTAAGAATCAATCGTCATGATCTATTTAGATATTCTTTATTTTAGGAAATCGGCCAGGATAATATCCTATCAGCCTGGATGATAGAGCACAATTATGCCTAAATTAATGTGTTAATTAAGGCTAATTGCATGATCACATCGATCGGGTCGATCACAGGATCGGCTGGTACGATGGTGAGGATGATTGACATCAACCTACTTCTTTTCAGGGTGATATTCATGATGATTTTCCTCAGATTTGAACTAATCGGCCAGCTATCATTCTGGTCAATTTGACCAAAATTACTCTAATCATCCAAAATCGACTGGGATGATTGAGCAAAATTTATGCTAATCGGCTAGGCCGATACCCTTATCGGCCTAGACGATAAAGTCAGTTTATATAAAATAAGAGTTATTCTGAAGCTCTTCTATTTAAGATCTCTTGCTCTACCTTAGAGGAAATCTTTTGTTGTTGTCTTGACCTAAGAAAGCCTACAGGAGAGGGAGAAAGTGAGGATTTTGTGAGGGGGAGCTTGTGAGGAAATTTCGCAAGGGTTACTCCAAACATTGTTCCACTTCTTCTTCTTCCACCAGAGTCTCTTATCCTTAGTGGGTTGAGAGAGGTCTTCTTCAGCAATAGATCAATGTTCTCTACCATCTTCAGGAGGAAGCAAAAGGAGTTGGGTTCTCTGCCTCGCTGGGGTTGGCAGAAAGGAGTTTTTATGAGGGCTTCTCCACCTTACTGTGGGAGTAAAAGGAGAGTCACGGTGCTTAGTGCAATACCTAGAGGGTGCCTCCAGGGAGTGGATGTAGGTCGAGTTGACCGAACCACTATAAATTTATGTGTTCTTTTCTTATTAATCTTTCGCATTTATTTCTTCCCCACTTTGATTTTTTTTTGGTAATTTTGATTTGTGACTGTGTTTTATTTCAAAATAATTTTTAAAATACTAATTCACCTCCCCTCTTGGTTTGTCTTGGGCTAGTTCATAAGGGCTTAACATCCCTAATGAACTCTCAAAGAGCTCATCTTTTGCTACTGTCTTGGCCTGAGATAACCTAGAGGAGAGGGAGAGAAAGAGAGAGAGATAGAGAGAGAGAGAGAGAGGATCTTGTGAGGGTGAGTTTGTGAGAGGTTACACAAAGGTTTCTCCAAGCAAGGATCCAAGTTGTCTTCTCTGATTCTCGTCCCTTATTCTTGAAGGTTAGAGAGAGGTTCACTTCAGCAATCGATTAAAGTTCTCTGTCTGCTTCAGGAGGAAGAAAAAGGACTTAGGTTCTCTGCCTCACCGATGTCGATGGAAAGGAGGTTTTGTACATGCTTCTCCGCCTTGCTGTGGGAGCAAAAGGAGAGTCACTGAGTTTAGTGCAATACTCGGAGGGCGCCTTCAGGGAGTAGATGTTGCTCGAGTTGATCAAACCAGTATAAATTCTTGTGTTCTATTCAACTGCCTTTTTCCACATTTAATTTATGCATGTTTTATTTGTGGTGAATTTTGGTTTGGTTAATATTTTATTTTTTGATTGAAAGATTTTTTAAAATATCAATTCAACCCCCCCTCCCTCTTGGTTAGCTTGGGCTAGTTCATAAGGGCTTAACATCCCTAATGAACTTTCTTTTTTTATTTTTTTGTGATAATGATTTTTGGATGACTAGTTGAATACCTCTAGTAATAATTTTTAAAAATATAATCTTGACCTTTACCAACTCAAAGAATTTATTGGGTATTTTTCTAATAATGATGCCCCTATCTTTAATCCATATGGTATGCCAATCTATATTGAGGTAGAGATGTTAAACTATGAAAGTTTAATAGAAGAGAACATCAAGTTAGTTTAAGTTCTGCAAGGTGACCCATTTATTCCTTCTCCAAAGGGGATAATTCAGGTCAATCTCCAAAGTGGAAAAATTCTACCATCTCATGTTTCTTATATAGTTAAAGGAAAATAAGTATTCTATAATCCAGAGTCTTCACTCCCACCTAATATATGCCTTCTCAAGGCCCCACTAATGGTTGAAATCCTAATGTGCTAGCTCACCTATAGAAGTTACCTTCCAAGTTATGCACACATAATTCTCTAGTCCTTCCAAAAGAAATGAGGGAAGCTTTATTCAAAATAAACCTCAATCTAGATTTTTATGTGGCCCAATGATGGGCTTTATATTTGATATTTCTATGCTCATGTTAATCATAATAAAGTTAAAAAAATATTAATATCATGAGGAAAATTATATCCTACAAATGCCCCTAGTGTTTGAAAGTTTGAGAAGTTTATTAAACCTCATATAACTAGCCCGATGCGTACTAAGAGGGTGGTGAATAATTTTAAAAAATCTTAAGCATAAATTCTTTCCTTTTTTGTAAATTTATTAAAACTTTGAAAATAAATAGTTTGATCACTAATGCAGAAGTTAACAATTTTAGAATTATTAAGATAATGATGATGAAAATCTAATTAACACAACAAAACATTAATCTCACATTTTCATAATGCGGTTATCATAGAAATCAGGTGCAAAAAGTAAAATGCTAAAAATGAAAATTCAAACCAAAACTTTTTTATTGGTTTGGTCAACCATGACGTATGTCTACTCCATAGAGTTCTCCAATCTGGTAATTGCATTAACAAAATTTAAGTCTCTTTTTACTCCCACAATAAGGAGAAGAAGCTTTTATAGACTCAATTTCACTAAACCTAATGCCGTGGAGTGCAAAAGCTGTGTCACCTCTCCCGGTGATAGTAGGGAACATTGAATTCTTTTTCTCCCTTTTGGAGAAGTCAGAAAACCTTGAATCCTTTTTCTCCCTCCTAGAGACAGAGGATAACAAAATTCCTTTCACATGTAGAGAACATCAAATCCTTTTTCTCCCTTTTGGAGAAGGAAGAGTACCTCATGGACTTGACGTAAATGCCTCTCTCCTGAGAAAGCCTTCAAGAACTCACCAAGGCCACATGAGGAGTAAGGGTGTAGCTAGCCTGGAGCAACCATACGATCCCCACTCACTACTACTCTCTCATGCTCAACCTCAACTTCTCCTTTCTCTCAAACCTTGGATCTCACTCAAAAGCTTCTCTCTCAGAGTTCCTTCACTAGTAAAAAAATCCTCTCTTATTTTTCAAAGAGATTATCAAAATATTGCTTAAGTATTAGGCTTCAAGAAACCCTAAAATTCAAGTTGGTTTTCATTGTTCGTCCTACAGAATTGAAATTCATAAAGTACAATCAGTTTAAAAACTAGACCCATCCAGTATGATGTAAATAATTATTTAGATGAACTATTTAACTCTTTGAACACAACATACAGTAACATCCAAAGATCATCTATTATGATCTGTTTGCTTTCTCTCTATTCATACAAAATGATTCCTTGGACGTTTCTATCAATAATTTCAAAATGTTATCATCATATAATATGATTAGTTCATTTTAAGTCTATCATCTAGTATGACATGAAAATCGTATTGTATGATTAGTTCAAAAATTATGATTTTAATTTGTTACCATCATTGGGATGAACAAATTTCATTTCTTCCAATCATATGGTATGATCATGATCATACAGTGTGATATATTATTATTAATTAAACCATGATCTGATTGACTAATTATGGGGGTTAATTTAAGTAAAATTTCAAATTTCCATAGAGTACAAATTAGATTATACAATAAGATTAGTTCATCAATCAAATTTTGAAAATCTTACTTTATTTTTTCTAGCGACTAGGGTTCTTAGATCGTAACAAATTATACAGAACAATCCCGATCCTAAGGTATGATTAGTTCACATAAACTAATTGTTCAATTAGTCATTAAGGCCATTCTTTCTATAATTATTTGTATAATATGATTAGTCGTACATATGATTAGTATAAAAAAATTAAGTTTTAAATTTCTCTCACTCCCCTTATCTGTATATGCATTGTAAGCCAATTGCATGCACTCTTATATGGCCAAATTTAAGAAATACAAAATAAAGAAAATTAAAACTATAAACTTTTTTTACTTGACATTCCTATTCTACACAATTTTGAGATTCTAGTAGCCTTGAGTTGTATATATTTCAACTGCAATGTTATTGCTCACAAATAAAATAAATATCTAAAATGTTCATTTCAAAAAGTTACAATTCAATCAATAATGTTTGTCGTCATCAAAATCACAGACTAAGGATCTTGGATTGCAATAATCTCCCTCTTTTTTATGATGGCAAATAATAGTAATTGATAGGAAAGATAAAAATTCTTTTTCTCCTCAGCTCCCTCTAACTATGTGATAGATTTAAAAATTAGGGGTTGCATTTTTTGTTTATATTTTTTTAATGAATTATAGAAATAAAAATAAAATAGCAAAAAATAAAAAGCAATCACATGAATAAATTAAAATAAAACATACAACTAATTAGGTACCCCCCCCCCCACTTTTAAATCACCAAAAAGAGGAGAACACCAACAAAAGTGAGCATTACAAGAAGTAAAAAATGGGGAAAATGCAACAAATAAATACTAAAAATAAAATGGATCCTGATTAGTTGGTGGTGGTGGTTTTTTTTTGAAAGTATTTATAGACGGTGGTGAAATAATCTTCAATTTAGGAAAACTTTTCTCCAAATAAACTTATGTCTTCCTTATGCTATTTTTTTGTTATTGAAGAATAGTCTTAGGTTTCTAATCACTCGAGCAGATAAATTATGTCGTCTTAAGGGTAGGTAGGTGCAAGTGATGTATTAGTGGACGTAAAAAATATAATTATTTTCAAACATATAGAATGAAAATTATCAATGTAGTTTATGTATAGAATGTAAACATTATTCATTCATTTTCCTTCTAACATAAGTTTTTTTATTTAAGCTAATTATGCATTGTTTAGAAAGAAATTTGATGTCAAAACCTTTATCACATAGTTAACTAAAGCTCAATAGCTATGCTTTAAACCGTCAACTAATTAAATATTTTCAAAAATAAAGCTTTTAGCATCATTGATTATACATCAAATTTGACATCAAATTTCTTATTCAAAAATCAATTTTTATTCTCAACTTTTTCTTATTTGGAATAATGAGTTTATCAAAGGTGTAAATGGAATTATTTTCATCCAATCAAGGAGCTTTGTTTGAAGGGAGAGAAGCTCCATTTGAAGAGAGAGAAGCTCCATTTATTGCAGGAATAAACAAATTTTTAATTCCTCCAGTGTGCGGGTTTTCTATTTGGATCTGATGACGTCGAAGAGCCACCGAAAACCTTCAGACGATGTCTCTTTCAAAGTTCATACACCATTCGTTCCATCCTAGAATGGATCTTGATTGACACCAATATCATCTCCTCCAACCTTTGGGGATTCGAATGTTGATTGAGATGCTAAAATCAAATTCAGAATGGATAGATCTCTGCTGATTAAAGAGGGAGGATTACCGATGGAGAAAATTCAACTTGAAGATGTTGGTAAGGGCAAGAAGATTTTATTAGAAAGTTATGGAAAAAATCATTCTTTGATTGAAGAGGCACGAATCTTAAAAGGTTTTTGCTAAATCGAAACTACGCAATTCATCTCTTAATATGGTGAAAGAGGATTATATTGGTAAGTACTCATTGAAAGTAAGGGAGAATGAAGCTATCATTGAAGATGGGTCTGAGAAGGAGAAACTCAATAACTGTCCTGTTCCAAGTGTGCAAAACATGGAGGTTGAAATAGGAGTTGATAAAGTGACTATTATTCTAGGGCAGGATTATTCCTACTATAAGCAAATAACTTCTGAACTGAATAAAGCCAGGAATTGTGAATCAGGTGAACATGGGAATTGCAAATTGCCTGCTAACTGCTTAAAGAGCACTAAACAATAGTCTGCTAATGAATTGAAGAATGCATGGAGTAAGAAAACAAAAATCCGAGCAATTGATATAGATCTGGGTGAAGGATTCATTGAAAATGGAACAATAGTTAAACTACACATAGGAAATGAGTTTGAGAACTTAAACAAACATAAAAAATCCTTGGTGATTAAAATCTTCGGTGACAGCATTCCTTTCTATATCATTAGTATGGAGTTAAGGAGGCAGTGGGGAGTTTTTGGGAAGTTTAACTTGACCTTACTTGTTATGGGTTGGGTTCTCTATGCATTTGAGAATCCATATGTGATGGACAGGGTTTTCACCATTGGTCCATGGTATGTGAATGGGAGTATAGTGGGAATGGATAGATGGTCTCCATCATTCTCTCCTACTTCCTTCAAAGGTTTGACTACTCCTATATGGATTCGTATGCTGAATCATCCATTACAAAGCTGGGATAATATCAATGTATTTAGGATTGCTTCCGTGGTAGGCACTCCTTATTTGATAGAAGGAAACATGTTTCAATGGGGTTGAAGAGAATTAGTAGGAGTTTTTGTGTCTAGGTAAAGCTTGATGAAAAACTTCCCTTGGGAGTTTGGCTTGAAGGGAGTTTGGGTAAATTTTTTCAATGCATTGAATATGAAAGACTTCCTACATTCTGCTTTACTTATGGGAAGTTAGGACACTTGAAAGAAAACTGCCCTGAAAAGGGAGTAGCTTCCATTCAGTCTCAAGCTGTCACTGAAAATCAGAAGAAAAAATGTTAGTAATATTGAATTTGAAACTGACAAAACGAAATCTCATGGAGATGCTGATGATGCTAGAGATGGCTATGGACCTTAGGTCCATGTGAACTATGGGAGGAAGAATTTAAAAAGCTAGATTTAAAACTCTTGGAAAAATAAATCAATAAGAGGAATGCTATAAAGAATCCTAAAGATTAGTTACTCATTATTGCTGGAAGGAATACTGAACTACTGAAGGATAAAATAGATGTTGTTGGAAATCCTGAGACAATTGCTGTGATGGAAGGAAATACTACTGAAGTAGAAATGTCCAAAGAAGCTGGAAGTTTTCTTCAAACTCTGAAAGGAACCCTGATAGATGTGGATCAGTCCAATAAAGAAGAAAAGAAGATTGAATCAAATGTAAATTCCATCAATTTGGAAGATCATTCCAAGAATCCCCTAGGTCTGATTTCGTCTAGTGATCTGAATAATGGTATGTACCTCAAGCAAAATGGTATCTACTTTACTGATAACAAGTATAAATTTTTAAATAATTTGACCGAGGAAGGTGAGATGGTTATTGAACCTCCTGTGAAGATCACTAAGCAGAACAAAGGAGGTGAGATAGTTTCAAATTATGCTAAAATTATGAATTTTAGAGGGAACTATAAGGAAGATGGAAATACTATTTCTAAAAAGAAAGGGGCTAAGCCGTTGAAGAGCTTGGGACCAATTAGACTAGAATCTAGAAATAGAAGTGTGGAAGGAAATTCAAGGGAGAAACTGGGGAAATCTTCCCCTCTCACCCAAAAATGACTTCAATAGTGATTTGAAATTGTAGAGGAGCAAAGAAAAAGAAGGCTTCTCTATATCTCAAGGAGGTGGTGAAAGAATATGAGGTATTGTTCGTGGGTCTTTTGGAATATAAGTTAACTAGTATTGATAGCAATGATGTCAACTCTTTGATTGGTTCTGGTTGAGATCACTTTTATGTCCCTTCGGATGGGGCTTTTGGAGGAATTGTGGTATGTTGGAGAAGTAGTTTGGCATCTTTCATTGTTCTATAATTCACTTCCCAATATATCATTTGAGATTTGGAAGTGGCTAACAAAAGCAAATGGATAATAGCTACTATATACAGCAACAAAAGTGTTTACAAAAGAAGATATATTTGGGAAAGGTTGGAAGCTTATGTTAATGTTGATTTTCCTATGGTAATAGGTGGTGAATTCAATTGTATACTTACCAAGAAGGACAAAAGGGGTGGTAGAGGATTCACCTTTTCTTTGGGTCCTAAAGAGAATAATACCTTTCTCACTTGTAATGACCTCCATGAGGTAAATTATGTTGGCCCGAAATTTACTTGGTGTAATAACCAATCGGGCAATGATCGGATCCTAGAAAGGCTAGAAAGATGCTTTGTGAACTCTTGGGCCATTAATTCTAATCATGGTTTAGTGGTAAAAAGCCTTCCCATAATAGCTTCAGATCACTGCCCCATTATGTTGAATATTTTCGGAATTCAAAATTCTTCTAAAAGAACTATTAAATTTGAAGGAATTTTGTCTTCATATCCAACTTCGGTAGCTGTGGTGAGAAAGGCTTGGGATATGAAAACTAGAGGGAGCTATTATCAATTACTCAATAAGAAAATGAAAAGGGCTTTGAAGTTTCTATTCTTTAGGAGTAGAGAAAATTTGAAAGACTTGAATCAACAAAAAGAAATGTTAAAGCAAGAAATTTTACAATTGCAATTAAAAGAAGTAGAGGATGGATTTATATTAATTGAAGACACTTGGTGTTTAAAGACCAAAATAAATTAGCTTAATTAAACATTACTTTGCCTCAACACTTGGTGGAGAAAACCTTCAAAAAATGGACAGCTTAAGGTGATTACAATTCTAGATTTTTTCAATCATTTGCTAGTGCTAGAAGGAGCTCCAATTTTATCTATAGCATGAAAGATGAACACGGAGGCATTGTGGAGGATCAACATTAGATTGAGAACGTTTTGCTAAGATTCTTCAATGGAAAATGGGGAGAAAAAACCTGCTCTTTGGACATGTGGCCAAAACCAAGAAGAATGCTGGATGAGGAGGACAAAGCCTGCTTGAACAAACGCTTTTCAGTTGAAGAAGTGGATAAAGTTATAAAAGAATATGTGGGATTCATTGCATTGGGGAATGATGGCATATCATACTCCTTTTTCAAAAGCTATTGGCTATTATCAAACAAGATGTTTGGAATGCTTTGAACCAATTTTTCACATCAGCTAATGTGTGTGAGAGTTGGAAAGAAACTATCATTTTGTTGATCCCTAAAGTAAGTAGTCCTTCAATTATATCCAATTATAAACCTATAAGTTTGTTCAAAACAATCTACAAGATAGCAGCCAAAGTTTTGTTGAATAGAATGTCTTGCATAATCCAAAAATTAATCTCTAATGAGCAAGTGGCTTTCTTAAAAGGAAGATCAATTTCAAATAATATTCTTATAGCTCAAGAAATTTATCATAAATTTAGAACTTCTAAATCTTCTATTAGGTTTGTTTCATTCAAAATCGACATAGAGCAAGCATATGACTCCATGGGTTGCCCGGCTCTAAACAAATCTTTGGAGTGCTTTGGATTTCCTATTTTTTTCTCTAAACAAATCATGGATTGTGTTATAAATCCATCTTTTTCATTGATGATTAACAAGAATCAAACTAATGGGAAAAAGGCTAAGTGTGGATTTCGGCAGGGATGCCCATTGTCATCCTTCCTATTTATTATTTGCTCTCAATTATTGTCTAATGCTCTCTTGTAAGATGACTCAATTGGCATAAAGGTCAGTACAAATGGCCCAAAGATTTCCCATTTGCTTTATGCAGATGACATAGTTCTTTTCTCAGATGCAAAGGTAACAAGTGTCAAGAAGATCAAAGGCATTTTGACGGAATTCTGCGGAAGGACTGGACAAAAAATTAATGAAAATAAATCAGTTATTTTTTTTGGTAAAATAGTGAGAAGAAGGATAAGGAAGGCTATTTCACATACCATGGGATTCAAATCAGTCAAAGAATTTTTCTATCTTGGAGTTAAGGTGGCTTTGAGAAGACTAAGGAAGATGGATTTCCAGTTTGTTATTGACAAAGTGTTAAAAATGTTAAATACTTGGGGTACCAAGTTCATCTCTTTGGTGGGGAAGATCACATTTGTCAAGTTAGTATTTCTCTCATACCCATCTTTCCATTCTACTCATTCTTTGATTCCAATTAGCACTTTGAATGAGATTGATAAGCTATGTAGAAATTTTATTTGGAGGAAGATGAATGGAGGTCTAGGACTTCATTATATGAGTTGGAATAATATTTGTAAGCCTTTGGAGAATGGTGGCTGTGGGTTGCACTCATGTTCTACCAAAATGGGACCTTTAAGAGCAAAGTTTGCATGGAAATATGTTCAAGATAAAGACTCTATGTTGCATAAATGTCTATATTAGAAATATGGAAAAATCTGGGATCAAACTGCTGGAACGAAATCTTATTCCCAGGCTTGGAATTTAATCAAGGATGGAGGTAGCTGTCTCAAAAAGATAGTAAGATGGAAGATAGCAAATCCGGAGTAAATTAATATCTTTAATGATATGGATTATGGATAAGAGCCTTAACATGTGGCCAACATTTATGGGGAACAGATATTACAATGTGCAAATTGTAAATGATTTTATTATGGAAGGATGATGGAATGTTGATGACATGAAGAAATATTTTGGAGATGATCTAATAGAGAGGGTTTGTAAAGTTCAAATTTTTTCAAATCTTAAGGAAGACCAGCTAGAGCTCATTCAAGGAGGTTTGGGAAAGTCAATTTAAATAATGGTAAGTTTGGCGGCAAAATAGAATTTTAAAGAATACAAGTATTCGAGGTGTTTGAAGAAAGCAAAGATGAATGCAAGGGTGGAAACATTCTGGTGGAGGTTATTAAATAACTATTTACCAACTTTCAGTTTCTTATCATATAGAAGATTGCAACAAAATAGCTGGTGTCCAAGGGGATCCAATGAAGTAGAAGATATGAAGCATTTGACGGTGAGTTGTAAGAAACTGAATGAGGTTATTCTACTTCTAAATCAATGGGGGTTTATGATAACAATTGCTTCCTACTTTGAAGATCACTGGAGTTAGATGAGGAGTATAAATCCTTTTATGTTAAACATCTTATGCAACATTGTTTATTTTACATGGAAAGGGAGGAATGAGCTAATCCATGGGAAAACTGAAAGATCTGTAGTTTTGATAGCTTCTGAATATATAAATTATGCAGCTGTTCACAAAGCTTTCGAATGGAGCACTTCAGGACAGTTGAATGCCAATCAGCACTTGCTATTGGATAAAGCTTGGCATCCTCCTCCACCCAATTGGATCAAAGTGAATAATGATGCAGCATTGTTATCTTCCTACAAAGGTGGGGTTGATGGTGTATTCAGAGATTACAAAGGGAGGTTCCTTTTTGCTTTTGGTAAAACATGTGAACATTAGGACAGTGCTTATTTGGAGCTTCTTTCTATAAAGACTATTAAATAGATGATAAAAGATTGGATGATGGAATACAAAGGCATCCTGATAGAAGGAGATAATGCAAATGTTATCAAGTTCATTCAAAACTCTTACAAAAAGATGGAAATGAGATTGAAGAATTTTCTTTTATTAAAGATTTTAGTTATGTAAACTTTAATTGTATAAATAGGAGTGGTAATAAGTTAGCGGACTTAAGTGTTAACTATGCCATTTTTGGTTCTTTTTGTTGGGATGATTTAGTACTCAATAAGGTTCCTCCATTTATTGAACTATTGAAGGAGGAATCGGTAGGTGATGGTTTGTAGTTGGTTTTCTTGTTCTTTTTTAGATTTAATGAAATTATTGCTTTATCAAAAAAAAAAAAAAAACATTATTGATTATACCAAAGCCCACCACTTTCATAGTGGTGTTATTTCCTAATGCTTCCATGCCCCCTGGCCAAGCCTCTAGTATGATGTACTTTATATCATAAATCATGTGCCTCGAGCATCCACTATCCAAGTACCACATACTCTCATCAGGTCTTTTGTGAGAATAATCCTACATAATCATTCAAATGTTAGATTTGGGAACCCAAGTGAGATTTGGTTCCACCTTATGCTTGAATGAATGGGATGAATGCATGTTACGCTATGATGAATGCAATTTCATCCTTCACACTATATACGTCTGAAGGTGGATTATGCAAGTATGGGCTATGTGGCCTATCATGCCACAGGAGTAACACCTAACACTAGAAAATGGATTTAATAACCTATGTGGGTCATGGTTCCTCTTCCTAGATATTTTTAATTCATGCTGTGTTGAGGGCCTATAAAATTATTCTAAGGTACACGTAAGTTTGTTATTCTCAAGTATAGTTAGTTTTTCTTTTAAACATTTATTTTCACTTTCATGAATTGACATTTTAAGTTTCAATGCAAGCTCCCTACCATATATTTCTAATTCAGATGCTTCTAATCCTTTGTATGTTTTCTCTAGTTCAATATGCAATATTTTCAAGGATTCGAGTGCATTAGTTAAGTTTATATATTTTTAGTTTAAGGCATCACATTCATCAAGCAAGGTTATGTGATCATTAGCTAAATTAGAATGCTAGGTAATTAAGCTAGCATGCTCTTTTTGCAAAGTATACAATTCAGTATTAAGACTAGCAAGCATCAGTTTCAGCTTACTATAAGAATCAAAAATACATTTAGAAATAATGTGTAATTTATCATAAGAAAGTTGACATACATCATCTTGTTCTGATGTATAAGAATTATTGTTAATCATAAGACATAAGTTTGTTACCTCCTCCTCTATTTCCAATTCTAAAGATTCTGAGGTGGTATTGACCTAGAAAGCTTTCTGTGTCTTTTGCTTGCCCCTCTTGAACTTTCGCTTCTCTTCACCCTTCTCCTTAATTGGGTGAGTCTTAAGGTTGGGGCAATCAATTCAAAGGTGGACTGGTTTCCTACATTTGAAGCAAATTAAGTCAAAAGAAATTTAAAATTTTTGTTGATTTTACCTTTGCTCCAATACTGTTTGTGACACCTCTATTTTCTATTAAAAAGGCCCTTGAACTATCATGTTATTCAGGCAATATTATTATCCTCCTCCGCTGTAAAATTGTTAATGTCAGAATCATTTGCTTTTGGTGCTACAGTTCTCTCCTTCTTCTTTTCTCCTGCATCACTTTGCCTTTGACTCACTCCTTTCTTATAGGAAATGAGTAAACCAAGCTTATTATCAATTTTGTAAATATTCAAGTCCTTAGATTTTGAAATGCAGTTTTCTTTGCAACATAATAATTAGGAAGACAAAGTAGAATCTTATTGACTTTTTCAACATTTTTAAGTTCTCTACTTGACGCATACGGGGATGTCACTATATGTGTAAACCTAGTATACATTTTAGAAATTGATTCACTTGGTTTCATATGAAATAGTTCATAGTCATGAAGCAGGATAATTAACCTAGACTATCATACTTTCCTAGTTCTCCTCATAGGTTATGCATAGTTTATCCCAAACATCTTTTTTAGTGGTACAAGATACACACATATAATCTTTAGATTTCAATGCATAGAAATAGTTTAAACTTTTTACATTGAGTTGATCTAAATTTTTATCCTTATTACTCCATTCATTAAATAGTAGTTTAGTTTTAATGTCATTAAAAAAAATGATAAGGTAAAAAAAATCCTTCTTGGACTAACATCCACATGTAGTAATCTATAGACTACAAGAAAGTAGACATGCTAATTTTTTAAAATTCAAAAGTTATATTATCAAATAATGGTGGATGGGTTATTGAATAACCCATAGCAGTGTTACAATTACAAAAATGAGCCATTGATCATTTTATAAAAGTTTTTTAATACCACCTTTTTTTAAACTAGCTCTGACACTACTTGAAAGTTAAAGAAGGTTGTTAAACCTCACAGAACTA